>NC_047122.1:30639062-30939062 GCF_902500255.1 Thalassophryne amazonica | reverse complement strand
CCGGGGGCCAGAGCAGGCGACATTGAAGGAAATTTGAAACTGCTGGTTAAGGCTAAGCGTAAATTTGGTAAGATTGTAATTCACGTCGGCAGTAATGACACCCGGTTACGCCAATCGGAGGTCACTAAAATTAACATTAAATCGGTGTGTAACTTTGCAAAAACAATGTCGGACTCTGTAGTTTTCTCTGGGCCCCTCCCCAATCAGACCGGGAGTGACATGTTTAGCCGCATGTTCTCCTTGAATTGCTGGCTGTCTGAGTGGTGTCCAAAAAATGAGGTGGGCTTCATAGATAATTGGCAAAGCTTCTGGGGAAAACCTGGTCTTGTTAGGAGAGACGGCATCCATCCCACTTTGGATGGAGCAGCTCTCATTTCTAGAAATCTGGCTAATTTTCTTAAATCCTCCAAACCGTGACTATCCAGGGTTGGGACCAGGAAGCAGAGTTGTAGTCTTACACACCTCTCTGCAGCTTCACTCCCCCTGCCATCCCCTCATTACCCCATCCCCGTAGAGACGGTGCCTGCTCCCAGACTACCAATAACCAGCAAAAATCTATTTAAGCATAAAAATTCAAAAAGAAAAAATAATATAGCACCTTCAACTGCACCACAGACTAAAACAGTTAAATGTGGTCTATTAAACATTAGGTCTCTCTCTTCTAAGTCCCTGTTGGTAAATGATATAATAATTGATCAACATATTGATTTATTCTGCCTAACAGAAACCTGGTTACAGCAGGATGAATATGTTAGTTTAAATGAGTCAACACCCCCGAGTCACACTAACTGTCAGAATGCTCGTAGCACGGGCCGGGGCGGTGGATTAGCAGCAATCTTCCATTCCAGCTTATTAATTAATCAAAAACCCAGACAGAGCTTTAATTCATTTGAAAGCTTGTCTCTTAGTCTTGTCCATCCAAATTGGAAGTCCCAAAAACCAGTTTTATTTGTTATTATCTATCGTCCACCTGGTCGTTACTGTGAGTTTCTCTGTGAATTTTCAGACCTTTTGTCTGACTTAGTGCTTAGCTCAGATAAGATAATTATAGTGGGCGATTTTAACATCCACACAGATGCTGAGAATGACAGCCTCAACACTGCATTTAATCTATTATTAGACTCTATTGGCTTTGCTCAAAAAGTAAATGAGTCCACCCACCACTTTAATCATATCTTAGATCTTGTTCTGACTTATGGTATGGAAATAGAAGACTTAACAGTATTCCCTGAAAACTCCCTTCTGTCTGATCATTTTTTAATAACATTTACATTTACTCTGATGGACTACCCAGCAGTAGGGAATAAGTTTCATTACACTAGAAGTCTTTCAGAAAGCGCTGTAACTAGGTTTAAGGATATGATTCCTTCTTTATGTTCTCTAATGCCATATAACAACACAGTGCAGAATAGCTACCTAAACTCTGTAAGGGAGATAGAGTATCTCGTCAATAGTTTTACATCCTCATTGAAGACAGCTTTGGATGCTGTAGCTCCTCTGAAAAAGAGAGCTTTAAATCAGAAGTGTCTGACTCCATGGTATAACTCTCAAACTCGTAGCTTAAAGCAGATAACCCGTAAGTTGGAGAGGAAATGGCGTCTCACTAATTTAGAAGATCTTCACTTAGCCTGGAAAAAGAGTCTGTTGCTCTATAAAAAAGCCCTCCGTAAAGCTAGGACATCTTTCTACTCATCACTAATTGAAGAAAATAAGAACAACCCCAGGTTTCTTTTCAGCACTGTAGCCAGGCTGACAAAGAGTCAGAGCTCTATTGAGCTGAGTATTCCATTAACTTTAACTAGTAATGAGTTCATGACTTTCTTTGCTAACAAAATTTTAACTATTAGAGAAAAAATTACTCATAACCATCCCAAAGACGTATCGTTATCTTTGGCTGCTTTCAGTGATGCTGGTATTTGGTTAGACTCTTTCTCTCCGATTGTTCTGTCTGAGTTATTTTCATTAGTTACTTCATCCAAACCATCAACATGTTTATTAGACCCCATTCCTACCAGGCTGCTCAAGGAAGCCCTACCATTATTTAATGCTTCGATCTTAAATATGATCAATCTATCTTTGTTAGTTGGCTATGTACCACAGGCTTTTAAGGTGGCAGTAATTAAACCATTACTTAAAAAGCCATCACTTGACCCAGCTATCTTAGCTAATTATAGGCCAATCTCCAACCTTCCTTTTCTCTCAAAAATTCTTGAAAGGGTAGTTGTAAAACAGCTAACTGATCATCTGCAGAGGAATGGTCTATTTGAAGAGTTTCAGTCAGGTTTTAGAATTCATCATAGTACAGAAACAGCATTAGTGAAGGTTACAAATGATCTTCTTATGGCCTCGGACAGTGGACTCATCTCTGTGCTTGTTCTGTTAGACCTCAGTGCTGCTTTTGATACTGTTGACCATAAAATTTTATTACAGAGATTAGAGCATGCCATAGGTATTAAAGGCACTGCGCTGCGGTGGTTTGAATCATATTTGTCTAATAGATTACAATTTGTTCATGTAAATGGGGAATCTTCTTCACAGACTAAAGTTAATTATGGAGTTCCACAAGGTTCTGTGCTAGGACCAATTTTATTCACTTTATATATGCTTCCCTTAGGCAGTATTATTAGACGGTATTGCTTAAATTTTCATTGTTACGCAGATGATACCCAGCTTTATCTATCCATGAAGCCAGACGACACACACCAATTAGCTAAACTGCAGGATTGTCTTACAGACATAAAGACATGGATGACCTCTAATTTCCTGCTTTTAAACTCAGATAAAACTGAAGTTATTGTACTTGGCCCCACAAATCTTAGAAACATGGTGTCTAACCAGATCCTTACTCTGGATGGCATTACCCTGACCTCTAGTAATACTGTGAGAAATCTTGGAGTCATTTTTGATCAGGATATGTCATTCAAAGCGCATATTAAACAAATATGTAGGACTGCTTTTTTGCATTTACGCAATATCTCTAAAATCAGAAAGGTCTTGTCTCAGAGTGATGCTGAAAAACTAATTCATGCATTTATTTCTTCTAGGCTGGACTATTGTAATTCATTATTATCAGGTTGTCCTAAAAGTTCCCTAAAAAGCCTTCAGTTAATTCAAAATGCTGCAGCTAGAGTGCTGACGGGGACTAGAAGGAGAGAGCATATCTCACCCATATTGGCCTCTCTTCATTGGCTTCCTGTTAATTCTACAATAGAATTTAAAATTCTTCTTCTTACTTATAAGGTTTTGAATAATCAGGTCCCATCTTATCTTAGGGACCTCGTAGTACCATATCACCCCAATAGAGCGCTTCGCTCTCAGACTGCAGGCTTACTTGTAGTTCCTAGGGTTTGTAAGAGTAGAATGGGAGGCAGAGCCTTCAGCTTTCAGGCTCCTCTCCTGTGGAACCAGCTCCCAATTCAGATCAGGGAGACAGACACCCTCTCTACTTTTAAGATTAGGCTTAAAACTTTCCTTTTTGCTAAAGCTTATAGTTAGGGCTGGATCAGGTGACCCTGAACCATCCCTTAGTTATGCTGCTATAGACGTAGACTGCTGGGGGGTTCCCATGATGCACTGTTTCTTTCTCTTTTTGCTCTGTATGCACCACTCTGCATTTAATCATTAGTGATCGATCTCTGCTCCCCTCCACAGCATGTCTTTTTCCTGGTTCTCTCCCTCAGCCCCAACCAGTCCCAGCAGAAGACTGCCCCTCCCTGAGCCTGGTTCTGCTGGAGGTTTCTTCCTGTTAAAAGGGAGTTTTTCCTTCCCACTGTAGCCAAGTGCTTGCTCACAGGGGGTCGTTTTGACCGTTGGGGTTTTACATCATTATTGTATGGCCTTGCCTTACAATATAAAGCGCCTTGGGGCAACTGTTTGTTGTGATTTGGCGCTATATAAAAAAAAAATTGATTGATTGATTGATAACCTTTGTGAAAATGCCCATAGATGGCACTACAGTCCAACAAATGGACGCGATGGTGAAGAGCTGGGATCTGGAGCAGCAGTTCTATGAAGAAAAGAGGAAGAAGGAGAGCACACCGAGATCAGGACAAAAACCGGTGGGAGTGAAGAAAAGAAATTCAGTGCCAAAACCACCACCTCCTCAGCCGCATCAAACACCACAGAGGAATAATCAAAGGCCTCCAGCTGGACAATGGAGCTCTCGGCCGAGAGGTCCACCACCTCCACCACCACAATCGCGACCTACACCTGCACCTCATAGTGGTGGCTATCTCCCTAAAGAGGAGTACGACAAATTAACTCCAGAACAAAGGAAAGCCCTCCAGGAAGTCCGCCAAGCCTCAGCGGCGGCTGGAGGGCAGAAGAAGTAATGGCTTCAGAGGCGCGGGTCATGCTAGACCATGCCTACTGGGAGGGGGACAATATCTACACTGATGTGGATGGAGAACCGTACCTGGTGGACACGGGAGCAGAGGTGTCCATGACCCACAGAAGCCTCGAGACCAAGGGACACCTACTGATCCAGTATGCAAATGCAGCAACGGAGAAAAGACCATTTGGAATATGGAAAGGGGTAGTTTGGATAAAAGACCCCTTTAATTTGATAACAGTCAAGGATTTGAGAGAATTGCATCGGCCCAAAAGGCTTCGAACTCTAATAAGACTACGAGTGAAAAAATTACAAGCAAGAGTTGTACGTATGGATATGACTCCAATTGGAAAGAGTCCGGTAAACTGGTACAAAGAAGTGGATGTACCAGCTGTCACAGAAGAAAAGATTGAAGAAAGTGATTTCTCTGAAGCAGGGAAAGAAAAATTGAGGGAAATTATCTCCGAGGCTAAAGTAGCACGATTTAAAAATGATTGTGGAGATTTGGGGGCTAAATACATTCATGTCATCGAAGGAGGAGTACATCCACCGGTGCGACAATATCCCTTGAACCCTGGAGCAGTTGAGGAAATGGATAAAATAGTGAAAGAATTGGAAGCTTTGGGGATTATTCGAGTGGAATTGAATCCGATTACTAATAGCCCCATCCAAGCAGTTAAGAAGCCAGAGTCGGCAGGAGGAGGCTGGAGACCAGTAATCAACTTCAAGGCTCTCAATCGACGAACAATAGCCAATAGAGCGAGCTTGATAAATCCCCAAGGAGCACTGAAAACGCTCCAAATTAAGAGATACAAATCATGCATTGATCTGGCAAATGGATTCTTTTCCCTGCGATTAGCAAAACAGTCACAAGGGAAAACAGCATTCACACATAAAGGGAAAAGTTATGTGTGGCAACGACTCCCGCAGGGATACAGAAATTCACCAAATGTGTTCCAAGCAGCAGTAATGGAAATATTCTGGGAGTAACAGTCTACATCGATGATGTGTTTATCGCAGATGATGATGAAAATGAACACCTAATGCGGCTGCAAAAGGTGATACAGAAGCTCACAGAAGCTGGATTAAAACTTAACCTGAGGAAATGTCAGTTTGGACAATTCAAGGTTAACTATTTGGGATTCCAGGTATCATCAGACCTGGGACTCTCAGAAGTATACAGAGAAAAATTGAGTCAGATTAAACCACCGCAATCTGAGAATGACCTACAGAAAATACTGGGATTGTGTAACTATGTGAGAGATCACGTTCCACACTATCAGAGATACGCAAAGCCCCTTTATGCTCGTCTCAAGAAGAAACCTAATGGACAAGAGCAAAAGCAATGGATTTGGACAGCTACAGATCAGGATTGTTTGGAAAAGCTAAAGAAAGCCATTAAAGACGCAGTTAGGCTGGAGCCGCGTAGTCTGACTACTCGTCTGCTAGCCGAAATAAGCTGTGAAGAAGAGGATTCAGTGGTAAAAGTGAGCAATGAAGGAGGGGGTATGGTAACTTTGTGGAGCTATACTCTGTCTTCGATTGAGAGAAAATATCCACCGGAAGAAAAAGAACTGGCAGTCCTGGCTAGATATTGGAGTGCGTTAAAAGAACTTGCACAAGGTCAGGGAATAAAAGTTATCACTCAAAGCCAAGTCCACCGGTTCCTAAGAAAAGGAACTATTGAGAGTACTAAAGCCACAAATGCCAGATGGGGAAGGTGGGAGGACATCCTGCTAGACCCTGAGCTGGAAATTGGGCCAAAACAGTCGGCAACGAAAAAGTTGCCGAAGGAGAGGCAACTCCCTATGGAGCCATACGACTGCACTATGTACACTGATGGGTCGAAGAAGGGTACAGACAATATAGCTTATTGGGGCTATATTCTGAAGTATCAAGATAAGGAGAAATATCGTCAAAAAGGTCAAACGCCAGGGAGTGCCCAAGCCGGAGAAGTTACAGCAATACTGGAAGGACTCTTGGAGTTAAACAAGAGGAGAGTAAAAAGGGCTAAAGTGATTACAGACAGTCATTACTGCACACAAGCCCTGAAAGAGGACTTATCCATTTGGGAAGAAAATGGATTTGAGGGAGCTAAGGGGAAGCCTGTAGCCCATATGGATTTGTGGAGGAAAATAGCCGAGTTGAGGCTAACAATGGACTTAGATGTGGTACATCAGAAGGCCCATGTAAAAGAAGGAGCACATTGGAGCGGGAACGAAGAAGTGGACCGCTATGTGCAGCTGAGAAAAGTCGTCGTTGTCGGGATCGAGAAGTGGGAACAGACACCCAAGGGAAGGGTAGTTCCAAAAGATTCCGTGAAAGAAGTGGTGCTGGCCGTACATGAAGCGCTTGGCCATGCAGGCACCATTCCCACACGGAAGGAGCTGGAGAAGCTGTAACTTTGGATTCCGAGAAACCAACTCTGCCGAGTCCTCAAAGACTGTGAAGTATGTGGTCGATACAATGCAGGACGATGAGGACAAAGGGTGGATGGTTTCACCATAAAGAGTACTGTTCCATGGGGATCAGTATGTATGGATGTTGCCGGGCCCATGGGGGTGACCGGTAAGAAAGGAGAAAAGTATCTGTTGGTGCTTGTGGACTCTATGTCGGGCTATGTGACTGTTAAGCCTGTGAGAAAAGCCAATGGCAGCAGTGTGATCAGCATGTTGGATTAAGTGTGTACAAATCTGGGGATACCTAGGGAGCTGAGAACGGACAATGGGACACATTTCCGTAATGCTCAGGTCGACCAGTGGTGCCAGAAAAATGGAGTAATGAGAATTTACTCGTCCCCATACACCCCACAAGCAAATGGAGTTGTGGAAAGGGCTATTGGACTGGTGAAAAACTGGATTGGGAAAAATGCTAACACGAGGGAATGGAGTACTAAGGCCCTGGAAATTGGACAGGCCCTGAATGACCGCCATCGTGCCGGCAGGCCCACCCCTTCGCAAGAACTGAACCAACGCCCATTTTCGACACCGGAAGTGGGGCGGAGTCAGACTAAAAAGGACGGAGAACCAGAACCAAAGATCCCATTTAAGGTTGGACAGAAGGTGTGGGTGAGAGCTCGAGATCACCTAACCAACACTGCTGTTAAACCTAAGTATGAGACCACAGATACAGTAGTGAAGATACTGGACAGCAACACAGTAGAATTGAAGAAGAAGGGAATCCAAGGAGTGGAGCAGCTGAAGCCAACTCCTAACTAGACAAAACCAGGAGCTAAACATGGCCAAAAACACCCAAGATCTTCCACCCTTCGTCAGAATGGCCACTGTCAATGGGGTGGTTGCCTTAAGAAGAACAAAAAATGACCTCTGGGCAGGCAGAGCCCTGAGGAAACTATATCATGCAAAGAAAGGATTTTTATCTCATGAAAAGGAGTTATTACAATGGAAAAAAGTTGAGAATCACTGTGTGGTTTGCCGCGAAGACGTACCGCTGACAGTCCAATGGTCGGGACCTGGGGTTAGAAAACCCCCAATTCCAAATGGGGCAAAAAATGAGTTCAAGCAATTACTTCACAAGCCGGTGAAGGTTTTGGATGCACTTGTATGTGGGTTATGCCGACTAACCTACTTGCCAAGAATGGTCTTTTACACCCAGTGGGACATACGTGAAGACAATGTAGATATGCAGGTGTGTTCATGCTATTGGAATGGATGTGGGATCGAGTATTGCCTGGTGTGTAAAGCAAGAACTCATATGGGAAGACTACTGCATGTGGCAAGAGCAGAAGGATGGCAAGTGAGAAGGTTTTTGGACCCCCTGAGGACCTTTCACACCGATGAAGCCTGCTGGGCTAATCCTGCAGCAACAGTTGCACTTGATCAAGCAGAAGGGAATCAAGGCAGCGGTGACGTGAGTCCAACGGCACCAAGTGTCTATTTGATGTTGGAAACAACTAGAGCAGGAGGAAGTGACCAAGCTGCAGGAGGTGGTGAGCGAAAGCCGTCTTTATTGCATGAAGCTATACATCAAAATTGGTCCCATGGTTCGGAGTATGGGCAAACTTATGACCCTCCAATAGACACAGTGCAAATTCCACTGGAGTTCAGAGTGTATAGAGATCCGGAGCGACCCGGATATATAGACATGATGGGAGGACTGACAGATGATCAACAGCAAAAAGCCCAAGAAGAAGGATGGATCGGCCCTTGGGAATTGACAACTTGGGCTAAATTGATAGAAGAAGTTCTAAAAAACCCAGAAGTTCTACTGGAAGATGCAGAAGAGGTGCCACAAGAAAAAGGGGGCAGAGAAACCCTCCTGTATTATTTTACCACTGGACTAGACGCCTGGGGAAATAAAGCAGCAAAACCGAAGAAGTCAGCCGAGTACCACATGACACCCGAAGAATGGGTGAGAAAGAGGAGGATACAATCTATGGGGGGAGTGGCTAGCAGAGCGGACACTCCTAGTAGGCTGGACCAAACGATTAAGGTGTGGCTTACAGTGCTGATGGTGTTGGTCCCCTATGTGGGGGTTTATTCTGTCAGAGCACATGTTGACCTCCTGGAGGAACAGCAGCAGTCGTTACACCAACCGACTCAAGGTGAAGAAAAATAAGGAAAGCCTCGGAGTCGCTGGATGTTTCCCTCCATTTTCCGCGGGACAAGGAAGAAGTAAAAAGAAGCGGCTGTTTGCAAAATGTCGCAAGGACCAAATGTAAATAGAGTACCCATTATTAATAATCGAGGAAGACTTGGACCCTATATACAATGTGACCTTGGTGCTGAGAAACTATACTTAAATTGGCCAGAAAAAGATTTTGAAGAAGAAGACTGGGAACTAGCATCTAAAGGATATTATGTCACAAATTATGAATATAAAAGAGATGCCGACTTAACAGAGACAACAGGACAAAAATTACTTGCTGAACGAGTGATGAGCGAGGAAAGTCTGCAGCATTGGTACGTAAAAGGACGCCGAAGAATACCCCAATCGGTTCCAAGATGTCCAGACACCTACCCTTGGATATTAAATGTGGTTTACCTACAACTCAACAGCCTGAGATTCACATTGAGATGGGGGATTAATTACGTTTAGCCACTCCAAGGAGTCTATGTTGAAATATACCTTAACCAGTGCTTGATCTGGACGACAAGCCGCAACATGCGACGTCAATTGAACAGACGACTGCAAGACCCAAGATATTACGTTTTAGATAACCAGACATTAAATTTGAGAGTTACTGATCAACCCCTGGCCTGTATGAGCTGCCTACCCCCAACCATACCAACGATTTTTGTAAATCAAGACTTCTTCTACCTGTACAGAAGAGGAGTCTGGAACTGTTGTCAAGCAAGAAAAAATCAGCTTCAAATTGAGCCTAAGGATCAAGAAGAGAAGCCTATAGTTCCCCTTTATCTAGCCTTATCACAGACCAGGTATTCTGGAAAAGAGTTTTGGCAGCATTGGCAAGATCTATGGAACTATGTACCCCCACATCAGGTACAGAGGATCCCTGAGGGACTCTTCCCTAAACCTGACAGAATAATTGTTACGATGTGGAAGTGGGCGTGGAAAGGAATGGATTCAGAACTTAAGCACCCATCTCCCATCTACACTCATCTCTTTAAGAGACAACGACTTTTCCCTATGGTGGTGCATCTTGGCAAAAAGAGAAGGAGACCGATGGCGGAGTGACAACTCACTCTGAATCATGCTGTGGACCTTCAAACTGGATGAAAATAATGTAAATAGTCTGTGATCCGGGCCTGGAGGACTTACACCATACTTGGAATTACCCTACGAGAAAATATGTTTAAGCTGGCCACAAAAGGATTACAAAGAAAAAGGATGGTTGCTGGGAACAGGAGGATACTTTGTAGATAATGACTCATATAAAAGAACTGCTGACCTTGCAGAGCCTGGAATATACACTCCTCTGGAAGCTATTGGACAAAGTTGGACAACACTGGAATTGCCCTGGGGTCGGATGGAAGTTTTACCCAATTCCCCGGTGTCCAGACTTATACCCCTGCATCTTGAACGTAGTGTATGTACAGAGAAAGGGCTACAGATTTAAAATAAGGTGGGGACCTAATTATGTTGATCCATTACAGGGAATGTATGTGGATATTTGCCTTGGATCTTTCCAGATCTGGACCAGTAGTCCCTATATGTTTAAAAGACTTCAACTACAAGAGGCATGTTCAACTTTTTATTTGATTGAGAACCAAACTTTGCCAATATGTACGACAGTACAGCACCTTGACATCGAGAAAGGTGGAAGTCTCCCACCTATTAGAAGTGGATGGCGAACCAGAGTACTAGTGGGGCTTTGGCAACCCCCAAAGGCTATACTGATACGACTTGGCATAAAGTCGGGAAGAGGACTATTCCGGAGATCGACTCCTCTGTACTCTGTGATGGCGCAGTATGTCTACAGTGGAGCGGCATATTGGGACGCCTATGAGGATATCTTGCACCTACGTAGAGAATTGAATCCTGCATCTTCACAGTGTTTCTACACACCCCAGGGACCACCGCCTGAAATGAAGGAGGTGACAGTTGTCACTTGGAAATGGGCGTGGCGAGGACTAGATATTAGACTCCCATGGCCATCTCCCTTGTTAGTCACCCTTCTTCACCAACGAGCATCAAGCGTCTCTGTTGGGAGCATGAGACAAACAACAGCACCTAAGATCATCTATCTTCGAGATGGAAGAACCACGGGAAGACAGCGTGATCACCACGCAACCTCAAAGAATCAACGAAAGACCAAGAGAAGAGGAGTTTGGCATAGAAATGCCACTGCTGCAACGACCCCAAAAGATGGAGCCGCTGCCACCAGTACCAAGTGAATTCTACTACGAAAATGTTGGAATAAAGCAGCAGCAACAAAGCCAGCCGTGGAAGAAAAAGTGCCTCCAATGTTGGAGTTGGATGGCCAGAATTACAGCATTATTAGTCGGCGTTGCTGTACTTCTAGCTATCCTGTACTACTATGGTAGTACGCCCTGGACCTTAACCCATATCAGGGTCCGCAACAACTAAAACTTTCCAACAGACATGTTGGGGAGTTGAATCAAGAAACACCTATATGATATGGGACCAGAATTCTACAGAGAGATGGGCAAAGATGAAGAACCTAACCCAGCAGATGCTAAAGACTAAGTGGCTGCAATATTTGAACGACAGTGGGGAATTTCCAACCATCACCACCAATCACAACCTGACCACCGGAGCAGACATCCTTCAAAACCTACAAGTGAGGGATCAAGAGATTATCGTGGCAACCATCTTACGGTTAAAACAAAGAGAGCGAAGAGAAGTAGGCTGCACTTGGATAAGACCTGAACCTGGTGAGCCAGCCTGGTATTGCTCATGGGGATGCAGAGTACTGCTGGGCTATCGAGCAGGATATTGGGAAAAAGAAGCTGTTTTTCCAGCATCACCAAGACATGATGTTTGCAGAATGATAATGCCTACCTGGAAAAATTGGGGTAACTATAACCTCACCTGTGACAACACCCACAGCAGAGTGCCGAAAGTGGATACTACATCTACAATAGTCCCTCCGTTGAACAATGCTACCGACATGGGAACAGGAATACCATATTCCAAACCAACCGCCATCTCACCAGCAGCATTGGTGGGGTCCACAAAGATATCACCAACACAGGGGAAAACCAAACCACTCCCTACATCGCCAACACAAGATACCCAGCAAGTATTAGAACCAAAAGTTAAAAGTATTGATAACGCGGCTAAAAATAGATGGAAGAACATTCATGATTATTGTGTAAAAGAAAAAGTAGCAAAATTAGATAGATGTTATTAGAATCGACCTATTGGATGTAAATTTCAAAACTACATGGTGCTTGCACCAGTCACCGATTTGATAGACAGGATTACTTGGAAACAGAAACAGGTGGCAAAATATGATGAATGGCTTAACGACACTTTTCCGTGGGTCTGGAGCATTCCACTGATACATTTTGAGGGGAATTTTCCGAAGGGATACACGTGGACTGGGCATAGTTTGCGGGGTCCACATAAAGCAAAATTCTATGTGCAAAAACTACCAAAGCCTGATGAGCTAAGGTCAGTACCTCAGGAAGATTTTAGCAAAATTGATCAATGCGTGGCGAATAAAATCTATGGAAGCTTACATGAGACAGAATACCATAATAATTTGGCTGAAGGTTCTGGTAAATCCCCCCGATGTCCCATAGACCAAATTAAGACAGGGAATTGGCTAAGATGGGTATATAACTGTACAAAGTTGTTACAGGTTCCAACCATTAAGGGGACGCTTCAAGCATGGCAGGAAGGAGTTAGACGTAATAAGGACGTCACCTGGTGGGGAATGGAGAAATATGAAATTGAAGATTGGGTATTCCCCTGTTTGGATCAAAGTAATAATTATTGGGTTAAATATCAATACATCGCCACGGTCTACTCCAGAGACAGAGCTACTTGGTCCAGTGTACTCTGGAGACCAAACCATTATGTTACGCCATGGCCCTGGAAAATGATTTGTAATAGACGTAATACCACATGCACGATAAGCCTTGCCCGCCAAAATTGTAGAAATGTTCCTGGCTGGGAAGAATATTGTGACGCTTACTATGACGGCGAGTATGACACGTACGGCCATCAAACAGTTTGGGAGAAGAATAGTGCTGGCGTATGGATAAGAGCTTTTCCACCCAACGTTGGATGTGCCAAGGCTGTCCTGGGACATGGAATGTCAAAAAGGAAGCAGGTCCTAGGCCACATAGTGCCATTTGTTGGTGATGCCTTGATAATGCTTGAGGAAGGATACGCCTTCAAGAAAAGTCTATGTGAAGGACGAGAAATTGTCGGTTACGAATGGCTGGGACCCAATCGGATTTACAATAATGGTGCATGTGAATCGCCTGCAGAACATTGGTTGAGCTGTGGAAAAGGAAGAGGTTGGCATGAATGTTCTTGGTGGGAAAGAACGCAAATAATAGCTGGAGGAATCATCACCACTTTCGCTGCAGAGACCGGAGAAGTCATTAAAGAAGGTCTCGAAGTAGTGACTGGTTGGATTGGACATTTGTTTGGATATCTTTGGCCCTATCTGTTAATCATAATAGGACTTATTATTGCTGCAGTGATTGGATATGTTTTGTTAAAAGGAAGTTTTGCAGCCGCCCTGCGCTTGTGTGGGAGGAGCACACAACGCAGTGATATGGAGCCCCTCCTCCGTTAGGGGAGGAGCGATGAAGCCTACAAAGCCCCAACGCTGAGACATGCCCTGTTCATTCTGCCTTGGGGGAGTGAAGGAAGAAGAAGCATCTACATAACAGCATACAAACTTAAGGAGATAAGTAAAAAGAATAAGAGAGCACAATGTCCAACAATACTGGCGGCATAAATGACACCATCTTAAAAGTGAGTAGAGTGGAGTTTATTGCACTACTGTTAATATGGCTGCTATACTGCTGTGTCGGCCGTTGGGACTTACGACAACCACTGCGAATAGTAACGCTACTACATGGATGTGTCAGATTGGCGATCATCAATCTGCACTACGGTCAGAGTGACCTAGGGTTGTCTTTATTCATCACTCACGTCGCTTTACTCTCCAGTTTGACTGTTGGGGAATATGGCAGTACACATCAATTACAATTTGGATGGTGATAGATATGACAGCAATCTTTTACACCCCGGCAGTGATAGCTGACATTGTGTGCGAAGCTGTGATGGCCTTGACCCTATTGGCGTACATAGCTACATTAACTGGAGCCGTACAACGCAAGAAACCCTGGCTCTACACACTTGGACTTATAATTTGGGCCTTAGGATGGGGAATCTTATCAGCTTTATACTGGCTGTCCATGGTTAGTCAACTACTCCTGCTGCTATGGTTTACGACCTATGATGCTTGCTTCCCGCGTACAGCTCCTTCAGCTACAGCGGGAATGGTAACGTCATCACAGTCCCACTCTCCTACGGTGATCATGAGGCGGCTCTGGCATACATCTGAATAATCCCGACAAACACTTTTGCTTGCTTGCAATATAATAGTTAAAAGACTAATGTTTCCTCTTACACTATAGGGGGACATAAGATGTATTCATTGTCAAGCCAACCTGGAACAAGCGCTCTACTTCTGGGAGATAACACCAACTCTGTGGTGCCCGACGTGTTACGGCAACAACTTCCCTGTTCAAGTGGCATGGGGAATAGTGGGACGGAAGGATACTTCTTTTCTGCCCCAGGTACCAACAGAAGCATACCTAAAAATTGAGGTCGAGGCAGACGTGATTTGGCATTCACTTTTGGTTGATCAAATACGAGCTGACACTGTAGTGTCTTCAGAGGGATATATGTATTGCCCCGTGTTTACCAAAATGTGGATGTACCCTACGGGAATAAGATTCTCCACAGCTCATCTTGCCGATGGCCGGATCGTGGCCATTGGTCCTTCATTACTACCAGTTCCACGTTCATCTCCACAGTGCACTGTGGAGGTTGGGGTGCAAACCGAGGATATGAACTGGTGTTTGGAGGCCCTCACGCAGGTGTTCCTGAATGAACACATTCAACAGCCCGAGCTTGAGGATATTCTCGCTGAAGCTTCACCTCAAACGAAGGGTACATCACCGCGGCCATCTACACCAGTTACATCGTGTTATACACCCGTCACCCCCACTTCACCATGCGCACCATCGTTCCCTGACGGAGTATCATCTCAGGAATATGAGGCAACTCCGTCTCCATTGGGATTACCATCACAATCACCACTACTGGACGAGCAGCCTTCTGACGGCGACAGCAATCTATAGGTGGGCGGAGAGGAGTACGTGGTGCTGGATGAGTGTCATTCAACTCCAGCTCCTCCTGCTCTGTCTCCAATGGTGGATGAAAAAGAAGTGCTCACCCTTCATCCTGTCGACGATGACGAGGATGTTTTTATGGAAGTATAGAGAGATCAGCGGAGCTTCAAGACATGGAGGGGGTGTCAGGAAAGATGACTTTAAGCTTGCTTTCAGCTTGTTTTCATCTTGGAATATAATACGTGCCATGGGATTAATATACATGCTGTTGGATTAAACTGCACAATGTTTGGTACCTTACAGAAGTAAGTGAGGTCATACCGGACTTTTCCATTGCAAATGGGGAGGCCCATGGAATGAACTCAGTGGTGAAGACGATGGAATATGTCTAAGAATGATTCTAACATGACAAGTATGATCAAATGAAGTATTAATGTGTTAAAATTAAGAGTTGATTAGAAAAAGTATGTTACAAATAAGTGAAATGAATGATTATATGAGTTGTTTTTCATAAAGAGTGCAGAGTCAGAGAAAAAAGAGGAAGTGAAGATGATTTCGCAAGCAGGGCAAGAAGAGCTGATGTTAAACAACTGATCAAATGATTAAGATGTTGGTAAAATATGAAATGAATAATAAGGAATGAAAATGTTTGTATATGATCATATGAATTGTTTTTATGTGAAAGAGAGTTGTAATGAAATGATTGAATATGATTGATGTGATTTTAAAGAAATGATTTAAGAGAATGAATTCTCAGAAAAGTTGAAGTGTTAATAGAAAAGAGGAACTTGAGCAATAAGTTACTGGTAAGGAGCTGCAGAAATTTCCAGTAAGTGGAAGGAGAAGGGAGGAGGTTTTGAGTCAACAGCGTCCCCATGGTAACCAAGATCATCTGAAGACAACAAGAGTCAAGCACATATATAAACTGTGAAACACCAGGAAACGGGGTTATTCTTCCAGGGAGAGGTGCTGTTGCCACTTCTCCCCTGCTACGAGGAGATCACAAGACTTGACCATCTTGTGAGCATCAATTGGAATCGTGGAGTGAGAGGATTGTAGCCATAAAGATCGTTTGAGAGAGTTTTCAACTCCCACTCAGGCCGTCCAGTCACGGAGTAGCAGAACATTGGAGAATAATCACTGGCCTTAAGTCTGAGTGGGGAATGTTCAACGATTTCTCTCTCAAGGAACATCACAGCATACCAGAATGGATTAGATCAACTTTTGGTTGATTGAAGAAGGAATAAACTCTTATGTGGATTAACTTCCTGAAGGATTATAACATCACACAAGGATCGTGGTCAGCTAACAATTAATAGCTGATGAAGAGGAAATCAAATTCATAGAGCTGGGGACCCTAACCTCAAAAACCTCCTTCCCTCACTCCTAGAAAAATTGTTAAGAAGTCAATCCAGTCCCAGTCAAAGTAAGATCAGATATAATTATTGAATCAAAAACAAAAATCTCTGCCAATCATTATTCTAATTATACTTGAATTACTGTTGTGAAATTATCACCATATAATCTATGTTGATTATGTTATTGGCACTTGCAAAACCTGCAATAAATTTCCAAGCATGCATTTAAAGTGTTAAGGCTCGGACACTGGATTATTGATGCTTCTTAAGGTGTAAAAGTTAAAGGTTATTGGGTGTACAACATCAAAAAAGGCTCCAAAAAGGTTAGTCTGGTTTTTTAATGAAAATAACACATCCTGGGGACTCGCTGTACGAGTCACTGAATTCAAAATCTAGCAACATTCCAAGAGCCCTGATCCATAAGAGGAGAGCTGCCGTTAACGGGCGTGGCTGGTTCGTATCCTGGTTCCAGAGAAGGCTATTCGACCGGGGTGCGAGATCAGCTTCAGCGGGGTGGACGTCCGGATGGAGGCAGTGAGCAGCTAGATGAATCTTCTCGCCACCAGCTTGAACAGCCTTTGTGCAGCCCTGCCGGGTAATACCCGTGGAGACACGAAGGTTGGACCCTAGAGACGGAGAGCTGGTTTTGTACACAAACACACTCATCGGAGGGTGAGCGTGTGCCGTGTATCTAAAAAAGCGGAATCTGACAACCTACATACTCATTACAACCCCCAGAGCAAGCACACAGGCGACAGTGGTAAGGAAAAACTCCCTCTGATGTATTGAGGAAGAAACCTCAAGCAGACCAGACTCTAAGGGATGACCCTCTGCTTGGGCCATGCTACAAACACATTTAACACAACACAAACTCAAATCCCATCATTATAAACATCTCTAGTGTAGATACATACATGCGTGTGATTTTATACTACATATTTACAAGATAGAATATGTAAGATCAGTGAGCAGTAGAGAATGCGGAGTGAGTTGTGGTCCAGAATGTATTTAACTATGTTCAGAACTGAAATGCTTCTTGACAGTTTGCTCTGTATATGTTTTATATGAGACTTCCAGTTTACATTTCTGTAGTGATGTTCCTTAGTAGTTTCTGCAAATCCCCCCCGAACAAAAATATTTGTGTCATCTGCAAATAATACTAATTTTAATATCTTGGACACATTAAAAATATCATTTATATAAAGTAAAAAGAGTTTCGGACCCAATACTGACCCCTGTGGAATCAAGAAGAGCCATAATAAGCACATACAGAAGGATTTCAAGATTTTTTTGTTCCTTTTTTTTCTTAATGCATTGCAGAGCTGTTCAGTTGTCAAGCTTGGATTGACTTTTCATGTTTCTTGTGCAAGTCTAATATTTCGGAAAATACAGGTATCTGATTGGGACTCAGTATGAACAGATACTCAATATTACATTATTCAGATCAGGACCAAAAAAGGGGGGAAAAAAAGGGAAACTAAGTAATATTAATTCCAACATTACAATTGCAAATTGTCTGATTTGTACAACACAAACCAGTATATAAAGTTATCTGCTATTTGCTTTATTCATCAAAAATAAAAATGTGCTATTGCTGCCACAGTATGTGTGTAATGGAACTGGCTGATGTTTCTATTTGTTGTAGTTTTTTCATGGTTTTTCAGTAGATCATGACCACTGCAATATTTGAGACACTTCACTGTCTGACGATTATAGTCCACATAACAGAGCCCTGCAATTGCTGAAAATGAGACAGTAATCGTGCGGCCCTGTTTGCTTTGCAGATGACCACCCTCATTTTTAGTGTGTGTTATTACGACACATCCTCCCTGATTTATCTTATTTTCTCCATCAGTGCTTTTTCTTTTTTGCTTCAGTCTCTGCTCTCCCTTTACCACCATTCCATCTTCTTTCTTATTTCATTTTCTGATTTTTGTTGTCCCACTCGGTGCTCCCTGCCCCCACTTCATCTCACTGACCTAGTGGCTTTTGGATAGCTGGCACATGAGAGCTGAGGGTGGATTCGACGGCAGGAGGAGAGGGCTGGTTATAGCTGACATGGCATGGCTTTTCCACTTGGCAGAAGGATTCATGGATGAACTGGAAACATAGCCTGCACCCAGTGCCAACGTTCAAGGTTAGGCTGGCTCTGCATGGGTGCCTCCATTTGACCCCCATCTGGTCTACATGGGTAACAACCAATCTTGAAAGCATCTGTACCAGCAGGTATAGAGATGGTCAGACATGCATACATGCACATCCACGAGTGCATGTAATAATGCACACATGCATTAAGTGTCCCCTATGCACAACCCTTATTTCATCCTTATAAAGTCATGCTAAACCATTTGTGCACCCTTGATGTTTTAACATTTGATTTTTTTATGACATTAAATTCAAAAAATAAAAAATCAGGCTTCTTTTATAATACATTTGTATTATGATACCCTTTAAACTCACAATGTAAACAACATTCACACTAAAGGCACCACCTGCTGGGGTATGGCTGCATTTAGATTTAAGATGCCTTGACACTTGCATGCATTTATCCCCAGCACTTCCGTGCAATTCATTGTGACAATGCCACCCACTGTGTTTCCAGCTGGATGCCGCACTTTGTGCACTGGATGCTGCATTTATAAAATAATTATTTCGTAGGGGATTAATCATTTTCTCTCAAAGTTTGGCTGATGAAAACATCTGTAATCACTTCCGGAATCACAGAGGACCGTTCCAGTTGCGTTTTTTTTTTTTCCTCTCTCTCTCTCTTGCACTTCATGAGGTGGAGAACACATTTGGAACACTCTAAAGGGTAATTGTTTGTAATATTTATATTGTAATGGCTTGGTAAAACAGTTGCACGTTCATTCCTTCTTACTGTTGTGTGTTGGGGGGTTTGGCTGGACATTTTGGTGTTGTTTTCTTTTCTTTGCTCTCCAGGTGGTATGCAAACTGGTTTTTTGTCTGTGGAGAAGGTGCTGGCAGAAGAGTCCTTCACCCTCATCAGCATTATTGGCTGCACTTGTGGAGGATGTTCACGTGCAGGCCTAATGACTTGCAGCACCTGTGGATGATGCTCACGTGCAAACTTAAAGACTTTCAGCTGAAGCAGATAATGAGATGGCGTTCTGCATTTAAGCCATGAGTGATTCGAGCAGAATTGCCGGGAACTCGACCTTGTGACGTTCGTTTGTGAGACGCTGAGGACCGCGCCAGGGTTTGACACATCGTGCCTGTGAAGGAGGACGGGTGAGGGACACATGCTGTCAGCACACATCAGAGGTGATTATTGTCTGAATGATCGTTAATAGTAATTTGGCATTTTGTTACGCAGTATATTTGAACATTGATGAGAATTGTGCAGTTTGCTTCTCACTGCCGTGGCGTACGGACTGATGATCCTCCACCTGTTGTGAGAAGCTGCTCATTTACATAAAGCTTAAATTCAGACCTGAATGTGTTGCTGATAGTGTGTGCCTTTGAAGGATATTTGTTGTAGCTGTTGACTTACCTCACCTTTTCCATCCTTCACAGAGTCAGTTTGTCGTATCCACCTGGGGGGTGTTCGGCGGTGAGTCTGGGTCCAGAAGCGTCGGGCTTCGATCCATTTGGGCACTGGAGAGCGCGCCGTCCTTCACCTCGCCAGAAAAACCGCACATTTATGTTGTACACAATTATTGCACAGAAGGGAAATAAATGTTTTGTTTTTGGAACCGCTTTCTGGTTATTTTAGCGCTGGGTTCAGTCAGACGCTGGTCCGCTCCTCAACCCGCGTCTGCACATAACACTTATATCTGTAAAAGTATGTTTATGATAGATTTAACATCTCGTTATAATAATTTAGATGAACTGCGCTTTGATGCGGTGCGCTGACACAATATCTCGCACTCACTCTCAGTCATACCATCATATGTCAGTCACCGTCATACTCACATGACATTTTTGTCAGAGAGAATGTCTCAAAACCAAAATTCCCAGATTGATAAAATAAAGCACTTGTGTAATCTACTCATTTTCTCATTTGTATCCATAACCAGCACAGCTAAAACTCTGCTACATGGAAGCAAAAATGATGTGACCTTATTCTGACTAAGAAAACTTGAATGTACAACCCCAGTTCCAATGAAGTCGAGACGTTGTGTAAAATGTAATTAAAAACAGAATACAATGATTTGCAAATCCTCTTCAACCTATATTCAATTGAATACACCACAAAGACAAGATATTTAATGTTCAAACTGATAAACTTCATTGTTTTGTGCAAATATTTGCTCATTTTGAAATGGATGCCTGAAACACATTTAAAAAAAGCCGGGACAGTGGTATGTTTACCACTGTGTTACATCACCTTTCCTTCTAACAACACTCAATAAGTGTTTGGGAACTGAGGACACTAATTGTTGAAGCTTTGTACATGGAATTCTTTTCCATTCTTGCCTGATGTACGACTTCAGTTGTTCAACAGTCCGGGGTCTCTGTTGTCGTATTTTGCGCTTCATAATGCGCCACACATTTTCAATGGGCGATAGGTCTGAACTGCAGGCAGGCCAGTCTGTACTCGCACTCTTTTACTATGAAGCCACAATGTTGTAACATGTGCAGAATGTGGCTTGGCATTGTCTTGCTGAAATAAGAAGGACGTCCCTGAAAAAAACGTTGCTTGGATGGCAGCATGTGTTCAAACCTGGATGTACCTTTCAGCATTGATGGTGCCATCACAGATGTGTAAGTTGCCCATGCCATGGGCACTAACACAACCCCATACCATCACAGATGCTGAGTTTTGAACTTTGCGCTGGTAACAATCTGGATGGTCTTTTTCCTCTTTTATCCAGAGGACACGACAGAAATGATTTCCACAAACAATTTGAAATGTGGACTCATCAGACCACAGCACACTTTTCCACTTTGAGTCTGTCCATTTCAAATGATCTCGGGCACAGAGAAGGCGGTGGCGTTTCTGGATGTTGTTGATGTATGGCTTTCACTTTGCATGGTAGAGTTTTAACTTGCACTTGTAGATGTAGCGACAAACTGTGTTAACTGACAATGGTTTTCTGAAGTGTTCCTGAGCCCACGCGGTAAGATCCTTTACACAATGATGTTGGTTTTTAATGCAGTGCCATCTGAGGGATCAAAGGTCATGGGCATTCAATGTTGGTTTTCAGCCTTGCTGCTTACGTGTAGAAAGTTCTCCAGATTTTCTGAATCTTCTGATTATATTATGGACTGTAGATGATGGAATCCCTAAATTCCTTGCAATTGAACATTGAGAAACATTGTTCTTAAACTGTTGGACTATTTTTTCATGCAGCTGTTCACAAAGTGGTGATCCTCACCCCATTTTTACTTGTGAATGGCTGAGCCTTTTGGGGATGCTCCTTTTATACCCAATCATGACATTCACAATTAGTGTCCTCAGTTCCCAAATGCTTATTGAGTGTTGTTAGAAGGAAAGGTGATGTAACACAGTGGTAAACATACCACTGTCCCAGCTTTTTTGAAAGTGTTGCAGGCTTCCATTTCAAAATTAGCAAATATTTGCACAAAAACCAAAAAGTCTATCAGTTTTAGCATTAAATATTTTGTCTTTGTGGTGTATTCAATTGAATATAGGTTGAAGAGCATTTGCAAATCATTTTATTCTGTTTTTATTTACATTTTACACAATGTCCCAACTTCATTGGAATTGGGGTTGTATAACATAAAAGAACAAACATGGTCAACAAATTACAATAATTAAAACAGTTATTCCCACAACACACTATAAGCAAATGATAAATGTGGAAAAAAATGGAGGTTTAGAAAATGTACCGACCTAATTGCATCGCAGTCACTCTCAGTGAATGTAAGAGAGGTCATGGGAGGTAGTGGAAGTAGATGAATAAATAATGACTCTACTTCGGTCTCATCTGTAGTCCTTGCAACCCCCCAATGAGCTCACTCCAAGAGGTAAAACCACCTACTGGTCCAAACTATATATATATATATATATATATATATATATATATATATATATATATATATATATATATATATATATATATATATATATAGGTCCTTTTTATTTTTTTCAAAAACTATATGGATTTCATTCATATGTTTTTACGTCAGACATGCTTGAACCCTCGTGCGCATGCGTGAGTTTTTCCACGCCTGTCGGTGACGTCATTCGCCTGTGAGCACTCCTTGTGGGAGGAGTCGTCCAGCCCCTCGTCGGAATTCCTTTGTCTGAGAAGTTGCTGAGAGATGCGCTTTGTTTGATCAAAATTTTTTCTAAACCTGTGAGACACATCGAAGTGGACACGGTTCGAAAAATTAAGCTGGTTTTCGGTGAAAATTTTAACGGCTGATGAGAGATTTTGAGGTGATAATGTCGCTTTAAGGACTTCCCACGGAGCGAGACGTCGTGCAGCACTCCCAGGCGCCGTCGTCAGCCTGTTTCAAGCTGAAAACCTCCACATTTCAGGCTCTATTGATCAAGGACGTCGTGAGAGAACAGAGTTTCAGAAGACAGGCGTGGAAAAACTCATGCATGCGCACGAGGGTTCAAGCATGTCTGACGTAAAAACATATGAATGAAATCCATATAGTTTTTGAAAAATAAAAAGGACCTATACTTTATTGACAGACCTCGTATATATATATATATATATATATATATATACACTCAACAAAAATATAAACGCAACACTTTTGGTTTTGCTCCCATTTTGTATGAGATGAACTCAAAGATCCAAAACTTTTTCCACATACACAATATCACCATTTCCCTCAAATATTGTTCACAAACCAGTCTAAATCTGTGATAGTGAGCACTTCTCCTTTGCTGAGGTAATCCATCCCACCTCACAGGTGTGCCATACCAAGATGCTGATTAGACACCATGATTAGTGCACAGGTGTGCCTTAGACTGCCCACAATAAAAGGCCACTCTGAAAGGTGCAGTTTTATCACACAGCACAATGCCACAGATGTTGCAAGATTTGAGGGAGCGTGCAATTGGCATGCTGACAGCAGGAATGTCAACCAGAGCTGTTGCTCGTGTATTGAATGTTCATTTCTCTACCATAAGCCGTCTCCAAAGGTGTTTCAGAGAATTTGGCAGTACATCCAACCAGCCTCACAACCGCAGACCACGTGTAACCACACCAGCCCAGGACCACCACATCCGGCATGTTCACCTCCAAGATCGTCTGAGACCAGCCACTCGGACAGCTGCTGAAACAATCGGTTTGCATAACCAAAGAATTTCTGCACAAACTGTCAGAAACCGTCTCAGGGAAGCTCATCTGCATGCTCGTCGTCCTTATCAGGGTCTCGACCTGACTCCAGTTCGTCGTCGCAACTTCGCACAGCCATTGAAGAGGAGTGGACCAACATTCCACAGGCCACAATTGACAACCTAATCAACTCTATGCGAAGGAGATGTGTTGCACTGCATGAGGCAAATGGTGGTCACACCAGATACTGACTGGTATCCCCCCCAATAAAACAAAACTGCACCTTTCAGAGTGGCCTTTTATTGTGGGCAGTCTAAGGCACACCTGTGCACTAATCATGGTGTCTAATCAGCATCTTGATATGGCACACCTGTGAGGTGGGATGGATTATCTCAGCAAAGGAGAAGTGCTCACTATCACAGATTTAGACTGGTTTGTGAACAATATTTGAGGGAAATGGTGATATTGTGTATGTGGAAAAAGTTTTGGATCTTTGAGTTCATCTCATACAAAATGGGAGCAAAACCAAAAGTGTTGCGTTTATATTTTTGTTGAGTATATATTTCACTCATTCATCCACATTGCCAGCCCTGTATTTACTTTGACACAAGTTATGTAAAGTGATTTGCAACATGGGCTTGTTGAGAATGAAACAATTTAGATGTGTTTGTAATGTAGATTTTTAGCTTTAATTCATGGGTTTAACAAGCCCATTCCACAGGGCACCATTCTAGTACGATCACCCACGATCCAAAAGTGCAACAACAGGATGAAACGGCTTAATCCGGTTTGCCTTCTAACAGGGTGGTTATAAAGTTCAGACCCAGCAACCCGCCCGAAAACGAAAGAAAGGAGCTGTGCCCTCAGTCAGACATGATCAAAAACCATAACAAAGTGTTTCAGCTTAAAATTTTTACCTCGATGGAGCACAATCAAAGGTTTCAAGCCGTAGTCACTATGAATAAATCCATGTAAAGATGTTCAAACATGACTGAAGCTACAATCAATGATTTCTAGAATTATGATGAAACTTTAAGAGTTCAACAATTGGATGCCAATCTCAAATCTGGTGCTGATGATGCCTGTAAATACTACGTACACCAAGTTTGTTAAGACTGGCAAAGATAGATCAAAAAGTTACTATGATGCTTCAAAATGTTCCCTGATTTGCTATTCAGGATTCAGGAGTTCTGTGGAATAGCCCCATAAACAAAAATATTGCATTCACTATTTAGGAATTAGAGCAACTTTTACACACAGCCGCTCTATTTTCAGAGCCCTTAAATCCTTGCACTGATAGTCCATGGGCCAAGCAGATTTTCGGTACCACTTAAGGTGACTAAACAACACTTTGAATCCAGCCTCAGTGTATCATGGCCTACACAAAAATGTATGATAGCAATCTCAAGGTGGTAGCTGTAGCCAGGTAGGGGTCAGTGAAGAATTACACAGAGGTCAAACTTTAAAAATACTGCAGTCATGTTGAAAACTATATTGCATATCTGTGATGGAATGTTTTGGAGTTATGGGGTAAAAACAGCAAAAATTGTGACAAAGGTCAGTTTCAGTTTGTACAGGGGTCAAAAGTTAAAGTTGCTCCAATTTCAGTACAAAATGATGCAAATTATTGGTTGAAATAAAAGGATTATTAAATGGAATAGTTTTGACTGTGTTGAATGTTTGGTCTCCAAGATAAAGGTCAAACAAGGTCAACATCTATTGGATTTTATGACATGTGACATATGATACCCTGTAACATGATAACTAAGCATGACAGATGGTGCAAACTCGTCCTTATTAGAACCCTATTAACCAAAACAATAATTTGCATCATTTTTTTTTACTGAATTTTAGCAACTTTAACTTTTGACCCCTGTACAAACTGAAATTGACCTTTGTCACCATTTTTGCTGTTTTTTCCCCATAACCCCAGAACATTCCATCATAGATAGTACAAACTATACTTTTTTGGAATTGTTATAATCAGACAAATAATATGACATAGTTTTCAATGTGATAGGAGCATTTTAAAATTTTGACCTCTGTGTAATTTTTCATTGACCCCAACCTGGCTACAGCTACATGGGATGGCTATCATACATTTTTGTGTAGGCCATAATACACTGAGGCTGGATTCTAAGTGTTGTTTAGTCACCTTCAGTGGTACCGATTAGGTCAAAATTGATGACTGGCTCATGGACTCTGACAGATGACAGATGAGGCCTGATGCCTCATTTAAAAGACTATACATTAAGTAACTGCACACACTGTGTTGCGCACATGTGCTACACTGAATTTCTGTCCATTGTTAAAGTCGCACCCAGGAAAATGCTGTGTTAAAAAGTGAGTTCCATATGCAGAAAGAAGGTGCATCTATGCTGGACAAGCTGATCACATGTAGGCTGGAAAAACTGATCAGGCATCCAGGCTGAACAAAGTGATCAGGCGGGCTAGCTCCGTGGTTGGCATGAAGCTGGAGTCTCTGGGGACAGTGGTAGAGAAGTGATCAATGGACAAACTGCTGGACATTGTGGACAATGTGAGTCACCCTCTTCACACCATCATCAGCATCCATAGGAGCCATCAGACTGTACAACTCCTCACTCGGGAGGGAGTAACAGGAAGACAGAGGACGGGAAGGAGAGGAACAGGAGTAGCCAATAAAACAGTACTGATCAGTACATCTGGTATTTATATTTATATTTGCAAACTGTTTTTTTTTCTTTTACTTTCACTTTTGATACTCTGTGTGCTTCTTACCCTGTGTGCTGCAGGAACCTCACTTTCCCTGAGGGAGTCTTCCCAAGGGATCAGTAAAGTTCTGTCTAATCTAATCTTATATACCATAAAATACAGCACATGCAAAACACATATTTACACATGCTGAGAACAAAGCCAGAGCACTGTGCCGTGTCTTTCTCTGGCTAACATGAGGTGAATATTTCTGACATTATCTGTTGCGCTCCGCTGTAAAACGATAACACCTTGGTTAAACATTACAATCAACAAGCTGCACAGGTCATAGCTTCACATGCTGTCAGATAAAAACTGGAGCAAAACATTCCTGACTCACTATCAGCACATCAGCATTCTCCTCCACTCACGCCTTCAGTCACCTTATCCCAGTTTGTTTTATCTCCTCCATAAACCGACATGACTGCACAAAGGAAAATTATTCCCATTCCATTACAAATGTATTTTGAAAGTGTGAAAATTTAGGATAAGAAAATCTATTAAAATCAGAGAGCAGAGGGAGGAACCTCATTTTCCAGCTGTTGTGTTTGCTGGATAATAGCATCTTGGTATCCTGGTGTTGGGATAAACTGTGATAACAAATTGCTCAATCTGTGTCTTCTGCTCTCTCTCTCTCTCTCTCTCTCTCTCTCACCTGCAGCGCCACAGATTTATGACTGTGCACAGGTATGTAAAGATATTGTGGATTAAATTCTGCTTAACACGTGAGGTCATCATGTGGTTTTAAAACGTATCCACTAAGGTGAAGTAGCAGCCACATGGTCGGGTTAACTTTATGACTTCATCTGCACAATATGCTCACACGTCAGCAGCAGGGGTGAGAAAATTCACCTTGTTGGCTCTGAGAATGAGTGAAAATGTCCCAGTGTTGGTTTTAAATAGTCTGCATTAAACATGAGAAAACCAATCAAGAAATGTTAGGTTTTTTTTTTCCTGCAGTCCCATTTTGACGGATATAGATCTCGTTCCTGGTGTGACGCAGTCTGTTCTCCAGACTAGTGGAGGACTAAATGGTAATAAAATTCTTCTAACAAGGATCTTTTATTGCCTCCCTACTGTTTTTATCTCATCTCCGACTCTTGCCTCATGCTCTTTAATGGTCACAGATTCAAATTCACCATAATGAGGCGAGCAGAAGCAGAGAGGAGGAGGAGGAGTCTATTTGCCGCTAGGATCAAAGGCCAGGGCTCATAAAGCATACTTTGTGACACATGCAGGCGCATCATAAAATAAAAGCAGGTTTTCTATCTTGGAGAGCGCAGGAATATAAAAATACTTGGTGACTGATTTTTTACTATAATGGACAAGTAAGTAAGTGTGAGGCTGCAACAAAAAGCACTAATGGGTGTTGTCAGTTCTGCAGGCGTTTTATGAAGAATGTGCTAGTTTTTAACACTGATCAATGCAGTCGACCAGCAAGATAATCACAGACTGAAATCAAGATCAAGCGAGCTTTTGCCCTTCTACTCCACGGGAGGTTTCTATCCTCCATGAGCTCACCTTAGGACACCTGCGTTACTGTTCGACAGGTGTACCGCCCCAGTCAATCTCCCCACCTGCCACTGTCCCCGGAGCGGGTCATGCCCGGCGTGGGCCGGGCGCTTGATGCCAGAAGCGAGAGCCTGCTCGGGGCTCGCCTCCCTGCCTCACCGGGTAAGTGAAAGAGATTGGACTACTGACCTGAAGAGACCTGCCCTGCATGTTTTCTAATTCAACCTTCTCCACTCCCAGGTAATTGACTCCATCAGGTGTGCTTAACCAATCAAGAGCTGGAAAACACCAATTAAAACAAAAATGGGTGTGACTTGAGCAGGAAGGCGTGGAAAAACATGCAGGATCAGGGTTGGAGACCTTTGGTCCAACACAATACCAGACAGTACAGTTTTTACTCACACAATCAGAGGATCTCTACAACCAGGCCCATGTCAGTACCCCAAATGTGACTGGGTACACATTCGGTGTGTTGAGTCTCTTTCAGACAGGGAGATGGTACACAGATGTAGGACAAATGTCCACGTAATAGCACGGATTTGACATTAACAATTGAGTTTTTGTTGAAACGACATGATCATGGCAACGTCAGCACCTCTCTGCATGCTCCGTCTTCTGTGACACATTACAGATTAATCAATAAAATGAAATAGCAAATAAGAAGTTGTCCAGATGCTGCACTGTTTCGGACGGCCCACTCTCGTATGGCACAGAGCCAAGACACGCCGGATGTGGCCGGAAACAGTGACAAATAAAATAATATAAACATTACTGTTGGAGAGGACTCATTTATAAAGTCAATCGATTACTTTAGAAGTCAGCAGGGAGCGCACAGAGTGTAGTGTGTTTTGAGAGAGATGCTTGGTGTGAACAACCACAAGGTCATGTCATAATTGTATGAAGCTCTCCATGACAATGTCAAACACATTGGAACTCAGCCATCTTTTCTTTTTTTTTATCTTGCTTAACTGATGTCAGCATTATTCCATATTTGGGTTGGGGTGAAAGTTGGATCGATTTATTTTCCATCAGTCCCGCTGTCTTTGATTACTACACAGCACTTGAAAAGAACATTAACAGAGAATTCAAGTTTCTCATCCCAAGTGTAAAACAGGGCTAAAAACCCCGTTTACCTACCTATGTACCTATAAAGTGGACCTCACCTTCAGCATCTGCTGGTGCTGCGCTTTGCCGCTTCCACAACACCACAGAACCATCTCACGTCCTGGATAACATCCACCAAGGCAACAAACCGGTCCACCTCTACCTCTTGAACGTGGCATTGATCTGGTGAAACATGGGTGTGTCTTTGGCCTTCTCCAGCTGCTTAGGTCCTCAACACTTAAGCACCTATATGCTAGATCATGCACAAACACTCCACATGGCCAAAATGTCAAAGCTGATGTTCCCTCACAGTGCAAGTGATAATCCATCTCAGTCTCCATAACTAACCGCTCCTTTGATACAAAGTTATTCCAGCTGTACCCAAGGATCGTCTGAAGAGACCTAATACTAAAGACATGCAGTCGTTAGCTTAGATCACTGTTCAGTGTTCAAGGCTCAAGCATACAGCAAGACAGGAACCACCAGGAACCTTGAGACTTGTAAGGGCATTCTTCTGCAAAATGTGTTGGCATCACCAGCCGCCTTTCTCCGGTGATCTCATGACTCTTTAAGCTCCTCCCAGGTGTCTCTCAATCTCTGGTTGAGGAGCCAGAGACATGAATGTCACTGCTGATGTAAAAAAAAAAAAGCATTTATTTATTTAGACATGGAGTGTGTTCTGCTGTGCAGTGTTAAGTCATACGTAGTTCCTAGTTAGACCTGTTTCAGTGACCAACCTCGAAAACCAATTCAGATTAGAATGGTTTTCAGTTCAAGCGCCAAACATGATGGTGAGTCACTGAATGATGTGTTGCTCAGCGGGCCAGACTTTAAAAAAATACCCTGTTGGGTGTTTTAAAGCGCTTAAGGAAAGAGAACATCGCAGTCACCGCTGATATTCAGCAGATGTTCTACACATTTGCCATCCAAGAAAATCATCGTAATTATTTACAGTTCCTTTGGTATAAGAATAACAACTTAAATAAAAACATCACAGAATTCAGAATGAAGGTGCACATATTTGGAAACAGCTCCTCACCATCAGTTGCCACCTATGGTCTAACAAGAGCTGCACAAGAACATCAGACTGAAAACGACTCAGACAGCAAAGAGATCGTCATATGGAGATATTATCTAGTGTCTTCTATAACTGTGTGACCTGTAAAAAAACAAACTGAGAGGGAGGTTAATGGAACAGAAAATGGCACCACTACCAGCTGACAGACTCACCTCAGAACTTCCTTTTGCCCATGTCGGATTGGACGTCTTCAGTCCATGATGGAACATTGTCACTGGCCGCACTTGTGGATGTGGTGCTGAAAATTTAAAATCTAAAACATCTAAACAGATTTGCTCTCACAGAGGAACAAACTTTATTGGAGCATGCAAGATCACAACAGTGATCCAGACCTGACAAATTACCTTGACAAGCAGGGCTCCATGTGGACTGTCAATGCCCCCGGTTCATCCCATATGGAAGGTTGTTGGGAAAGACTGACAGGAGAAGCATGTTGGATTTTGGAAGGCATGTTGCTGCAGCCAAACATCCTAGTTTACTGACACTGATTCTCACTCAAAAGATGACTCCAGTGACAGCACCTCAAGTTGGCTTTGATCGTAAGGATCCTCACAAAAATCAGTGGGAACAAGTGTACTGTCGAGTGGAGAGCTTCTGGAAACAGTGGAGACAGGAGTATATGGTGAGTCTCCAGATACGTCACAAGTGGACTGATGACAGGCCAAGCATTCAAGTGGATGATGTAGTTCTGATGGACAGTCAGGCTAAACAGAACGACTGGCCAATTGGACTTGTGGTGAAGACATTGACTAGTGAAGACAACAAAGTCTGTAAGGTTAAAGTTAAAGTTGTGAGGCAAGAAAAACAAAAAACCTACATCAGACCCATCTCACAGCTGGTTTGTCTTATGTCTAAGGACTCATAAAGTGATGGACATTTTGATAAGTAATAATAGTGTTCATAAAATGCAAACTGGTGATTGATTATATATTTGTTTGCTATTTGGTTGATTAATCGTAATTAGGATATTAATACGCCCTGCAGCATTGAGTCATGGTTCCTAGTCTGACCTGTTTCAGTGACAGACCAGCTCGAGCAACAACGCAGAAATCATTCAGGAATCTGGTTCATTATGGAGCTTGGTCAGATCTTTTCTGTAAGTAATTACACATCAACATTATGATTTACATATTTACTTCCAGTAATGCATTTTAGAACATTAGTGACTTTATCGGTTTTCTTTAGTTACGCTCGCGGTTTAAACCTTTTGCTCGGTTAACATACTGTTTAATCTGCCCAGCAGGGGGCCTCGGCACTATACCTCAGGCAAATTAGCGGATTTGTTTGTTTGTTGGATACAGATCACATGGATAATATATGAAAGAGTGTAGTGGTGAGTTTGATGATACTTTGAATGTTTATTTTATTTCTATACATTCGGAACATCTGTAGTTTAAGTAAATGTGTTGATACTGAGTTACTACATATTTTATTGGTTAAAAGACACAACAGATGTTACACTTTGTGATGGTTCTTTTCTGTTTATTCTTTCAGTCTTACAGACTTCAATGGGGAAAAACTTCAGAAATAGAACTAAGGAAGAAAAGAGAACAAAAGATCAAACATCAACGCTCAACAAGATTTCTGGAGTTTCCCTTCTTCATGCTGTTAACTATCTGTGTAACCATGCAAAGTTGACGTCTTATTGCGAGGGCAAAATAAAGTGTGGAAAGTGTTTGGGGAAGCAAAGGACAAAGAAATGAAACTACAATTTCATCACGTGTAAAACAAACATAAATATATGCACGAAAAGGAAATACAAAACAGCAGCACATGTTCCCTGCTGACACACGTCGCAAACTCAAATGTTTTCTCAAATGTTCAATGTAGCACTAAGGATGGTGTCCATCTTCAGCTGCTTTCAAGGAGACAAGGGGGGTCAATAGGATATAAACAGAATTCGTCTTATTTGTAAAATATTTAAAAGTTAGTTTGAGTAAACAGAAGTCAAACATGGAGTGTCTCTCAAAGACCTCAGGTCTGTTCGTAGTGGTGTCCAGGTTTGACCTATAATGGCCTTTAATGCTATATTATACACTTTTCAAGCAATTTAATACAGTCCAACAGGTACCATAAAGACAGCTTTAAAAAACCACCTCATAGACAGTTGTAGGATTGTAAATATGGACTTGCTTATGATGATGTAGAGCAAGTAGCTAAGTTGTACAAAGTTTAGGGACCAATATGTAGACCTGGATTTGATTCTTGGCCATGCTATCTGTCTGTCCTTGGACAAGCTACTACATCTGTATCGTCTCAATCCATCCAGCTGTAAAAGGGTATTGGACTTGGCTGGGGAAGTACTGTAATCTGCGATGGACTGCAGTCCCATCTAGAGAAAGCTGTCAAATCTCAACCGCATCAAATGAAAGAAACCAAGGATAAGCACTAGCACCACTGGAGGGTCAGGACCTACTGAGGACATGTGCCACAAAAGTCTGAAACAAGTCATTCATTAATTTTTATATATACCCGCTTACTCCAAAGTAAGGGAGAGTCTGAGCCTAAAACAGGAGCCATAGGCCTTGGGGCAGGGTACAACCTGGACAGGACGCCAGTCTATTACAAGACTACATAGAGACAGGCAAACACATTCACACTCGCACGCACACTTACCGTCAATGTAGTGTCACCAATCCACCTAACCTGCATGCAGTGGTGGGCACAGTTCCGCTAATCCGCTAATCGCTAATTATCGAACCTAATGTTTTCATTATTGGATTAGCTTTTCAGATAACTTTGAAAACCATCAGTGGACCAATTATCTTATGATAAATTTTGGTCCAATAATTTTTAGACCGCTAACATATTATTGCAGGCTTAGTGAATAAAGTTTTAACAGTTAATAAACATTTTTGAAGTCTGATATCAAAGATTTTACAGCCTGCCCATTAAATGTTTTGTAGTAAATGTATAGTTCTATCCTCTGCAAACAGAGAAAAGCTGGTTTCAGGAGAAACTACTCTATCCTCTGGAATCGGAGGCGAACTGGTCACGAAGAGAAACAAAATGAGACTAGAAAAAAAAAATCATTTTTCTTGACACCCTACTAACTAGCTGGCAATATTACCCAAGTCACCCAGAGGCATACAGTTTTAACTTATGGTTAAAATTTTACCAAACAAATTTCGGACAAGTTATTTAAATTAATGTCACGTCTGAAGTTTTATAAAGTGAAAATCTCAGCTATATGTTTTAGTTTTAAAGTATTGCACTAATTTTAAAGGTTTTAATGTGGACATGGTGTGTGCACAGTGCATTATGGGTACCGTAAAAGTTCACGATAAGAGAAATGCATTTGAGACGCTCTGATCAGACTCCACATGGACAACAGCATTAAACTCTTTGTATATTGTGCCTAAAACTCTTGTGAATATATTCTCTGGGTTTAGAGATGTTGCTATTGTGTTTATTTTATGTAAAAATGTAAGAAGAAGCTCATGTTGCTTCTCCATTATTTTCAATTGGAATCATTGTGAGCTGCAATCGCTTCCTGTTTGCTCTTTAATGACCTCCTTGTCCTTCACAACACTGTCTGTCCTCTTTGTTCCAGAGTAGTATGTATATAAGATGTCTGAAATTTGGTTTGTGTTCATTAAATTCCACGCAGATTAAATGTAGCAGACACAGATTATTTATTTGGAATATTTGTTTTAGCAAGTTTTCAGGGTCTCTCCTGCCATCTCCTGGGCAGTACTGTTCATGGCAATATTTGCCCTAAGTATTGAGCTATCCCATAATCCTTTGCGCACCAGAGAGTTGCTGCATCTGATGAAAAGAAGTAAAAATGTAAATTTTGGTTGTATAATGTTAATTTACAATTGTCGTCATGTGTTTTTTCTCTGTGCTGTTTAAGCCGCAGCAACTCTCTGGCGCACAAAGGATTATGGGTTAGGGTCTGAGCGTCTGGGCGTCAGTAGATGGCAGTGTGTTCTATGCATTTTGACCCCGGTTATATCAGACGGTTGCCCAATCACAACTTGACTTTTGGCTTTTGCAAATGGCTTTTTTTACATATGAAAAAAATGGCATATTTTACAAAAGCACATTTATATGTAAACCAACACACACATCACATTAACATGTTTGTTTTTACATAGAATGAATGAGTCAACCAATCAGTGTTAGCGGAGGCTCACTTTACCGATAATCCCTTTGGCATCTATGTGTGTTTGTTACAAAACTTCAGAATTAGTGCATTATTTAAAATGAAAATATATGTGTTATATTTTAACTCTGTACAAATGACAGAATTGTCATTAATGTAGTTATTCTCAGAGAGTCTCAGAGTCTCTGCTCAGAGAGTCCTGGCAGACAGCTCTTATCCTCTGTCCTGTCAGGTTGAGCTCTTGAAGTCTGGGAGGCACTACAGAGCTCCTCTGGCCAAAGGTTCTTTTAAAAAATCTTTTATACCAAATGCCGTCGCCATAATGAACTCAAAAAAGTGACCACTCCACAAATAAAACCTGAACTGCTTTACTTCTGTTTTATTTGATTTTATTAGATCTTATTTTATGTTTTATTTATCTTACTAGGTCTTATTCTACTTCTTCCTTTACTTCCATGTATTTTATGTATCTTATCTTTGTTATATTCGTGTGTTTGTATGACTATGTTTGTATTTTAATGTTGTCTTTTTTGTGCTGGTGAGCCGCAGACAATTTTCCACATCGGTGGACAATAAAGAATTATTCTATTCTATTGTATTCTATCCCCATTAATTTGATTTATAAATGAAAAACCATAAATCAAAACTGCTTTATTTTCCAAGACCTCTGTCTCACAGTGGCACTGCTATATTCTGTTAAGGAATAATGACTTCTTGTTTTGGTGTGTGTAGAGAGTTGAGCTTAGCTTCTCTCAACTGCTTCACTCTGCAAAATATGTAGTAAACAGGAACTTTCAGCAGTGGGCAGGGTGCACAAAGACGGAAGTGCTGACTCATTGTTTGGGTCTGTGGTCACTTTTGACTCTACCAGAGGTGACCGTGGTGTTAAAACTCAAAATCAGCTTGTTAGTAGTTGCAAGTGTACCGGAGATAATACTGAAAGTTATCGGTTAGCTGTAGCTTCCGATAATTTTTTTGGGTAGTTTATCGGTTTGACTTCATAAAAGATAACTTTTCAGTTAGCTAATTAGCTGTTATCAAAGCTAACTTTTTGGTTAGCTGTGCCCACCACTGTGTGCATGTCTTTGGAAGTGGGAGGAACATGGAGCACCCCGGGGAAACCCACGCAAACACGGGGAGAACATGCAAACTCCACACAGAAAGGACCAGGTGGGAAACGATCCCATGACCTTCGTGCTGTGAGGGAACATTGCTAACCACTAATCGACCGTGGCCCCCCTCAAACAAGTCATTTTAGGTCTCAATTTTGTTCATTGCAGGATTGTTTGGAGACGCACACGTAGAATTGTGGGATACTGAAGACATTTAACACATGTAATGATCAAAGATTAAAAATCAATTTTGTACAATATGTCCCATTTACAGGAAGAAGCTGAGAGGCTCTTCCTCAAGTGCCAGCTTTCCATTACTTTTATAGCATTCTGCCAGCGGTCTGACTGTTGTAAAATATCTATGGGAGGAAAAAATAGTCATTGACAAAATTAATTAAATCCCAAAGGCAAGATTTTTGTGTTAAGTTTTTCATATTGACAGAGATGTGCAGTGCGGACACTGATAGACATGGACACCGAGCATTTGTTATCCATCAAGTAGCGAGGACGGCCATCTGTCAGCGCCTCATGGGGGCCGTCAATCTCGTTATTTCTTTCTCGTTCTCTCGCTCTCTGTGTCTTTCAGCTCATCCTGTGTGGGTTACTGACAGTGACCTAAATATCGTGTGTGACGTGTCAGTGATTTTACTTTGTGGAGATTTTACTTTATAGAAAGGTCGACCAGAGGAGTTGACGAGCATGAAAGCTGTCTCTCACACACACGGAAATAAGGGAAAAAAGAGACATTTCTCTAAAAACACGACTACTCTCTGTTATCGCACAGCCATACAGTTCAAATTAAACAGAGGTCAGTGTATTGTAGGGATGTTTGAACAGGGGGACTAATCTCACATGAATATTCCATCCCAGCAGCAGCGAACAATTTTAATTTTAATTAATTATCAGCTCCTCCCAGACCCTCTGTGAGGTTGAACGCAGGTAAATTAAGTTATGTAAACACCCGTTCTTGAGCCCTGCTTCATTCAGTATGATGGCACACGGTGCACAGTGATGCACAAAGCGTGCACGATGTTGTGCATGAGCAGTGGGTCTGCAAAGTGATGCACACGTGTGACAGATGGGGAGCGAAAAAGATATTGTTGTGTATATGATGGTGTGTTCGCTGCAGCTTGGTAAACGGTTTCATTTAAAGTCCAATCCAAATGTTCGCCCTCATTTTGACCACTGGCTGCACCAAAGATGATTAATGGTGCCGCACGCCGTGCCTGAGGTCCCACTGCAAAAATCATGGGTGCAACAACAAAACAGCTTGCATTCAGTGGTAGCTGGTGCAGGAACTTCTAAATAGCTGTACAAAGCATACAGGTAGTTAAGAGCTTTATTCCCTGCAAATGTTGAGGGCAGCACGGTGGAACAAGTGGTTTGTGTGCTCGTTTCTGAAACACAAGCTCACTTGCATCGCATTCTGTACATCTGGAGTTGTAGTAGGAAGGGCATGTGGCCAGAACAATCTGATGTCACAACAGGTTTGTGACAGCATCACAAAATGGAGTAGATTTTCTTGATGGTGTCATGAAAAAATGTTGTGATGTAATCAGGAAATTTGGGGTGACATGGGGTTGGGGGTGGCCATTGGAGTTAGGGTTAAAATTAGTAATCAAAGAGTCAAAGCATCGCAAAAATGTAATATAATTTGTGACAGTATCACAGAATATGTGGGACCGAGGTGGGCCTTAAAGTTATGACAAAACTATATATTTGATCTGCTGTGGTGATTCTGAGAAAAAAAGTGGGTGTATCCAATTTCAATTCAATTTCATTTTGATTTGTTTCATTTATATAGTGCCAAATCACAACAAAGTTGCCTCAAGGTGCTTCACACAAGTAAGGTCTATCCTTACCAACCCCAGAGCAAGTACACAGGCAACAGTGGTAAGGAAGAACTTCCTCTGATGATTTCAGGAAGAAACCTCAAGCAGACCAGACTCAAAGGGGTGACCCTCTGCTCGGGCCATGCTACAGACACAACTGACAATAGAAATATACATGATATGCAGGATCCAAAATAAATGATGTTTTCTGCAAATGTCAATGGTGAACCAATGTGCACAGTTGCCCCACCCTAAATTAAAAAAAAGTAGGATAATATGGAAAATGCATATTGAAAAAGAAAAAGCAATGATTCTTACAATTACAGTGCATCTGGAAAGTATTCACAGTGCTTCACTTTTTCCACACTTTATGTTACAGCCTTATTCCAAAATGGAGTTAATTCATTTTTTCCCGTCAAAATTCTACACACAACACCCAATATTGACAGTATGAAAAAAGTTTTTTTAAAATTGTTGATAATTATTAAAAATAAAAATAAACTGAGAAATGATATGTACATAAGTATTCTACAGCCTTTGCTTAATACTTTGTTGATGCACTTTTGGCAGCAATCACAGCCTCATGTCTTCTTGAATATGATGCCACAAGCTTGGCGCACCTGTCTTTGAGCAGTTTTGCCAATTCCTCTTGGCAGCACCTCTTAAGCTCCATCAGCCTTCCAGATTTGTGCCCCAAGACAATCCTGCATTGGAGGTCTCCAAATGATTCCTTTGGCTTTATGCTTGGTTTGTGGGACCTTATATGTAGACAGGCATGTGTCTTTCCAAATCATGTCCAGTCAACTGAATTTACCCAAGGTGGATTCAAATTAAGTTGTAGGAACATCTCAAAGATGATCAGTGAAAACAGGATGCACCTGAGCTCAATTTTGTGTAGAATTCTGAGGAAAAAAAGGAATTTATTCCATTTTGGAATAAGACTAACAACATAATGTGGGAAAAGTGCATCGCTTTGAATACATTCTGGATGCACTGTACTTTGACTTCTGTTTTATTGCAGACAGTATGAATCCAAGACATCTGAATCCAACAGAGTTGTCTGGATGTTTCGGTGGCTTCCCAACACAGGTAAGGTGTGAAGACCTCTTTCATTGTCCTTGTTTTGCTTCAAGTGTTGATGAAAGCAATCAAGTCTGAATGGGTTCCAGTTGAAGAAACAAAAGATAAAATATTTATCTGATAACAAGTTTGCCAAGTTCTTTGATTTGTACCTTGTTGTTATGTTGAACATCACACATACTTTCATGTCTCTAATGGATATCTCAGAAATATCCCTTTCAAGATGCAATGCACTCGATGAATAATCACCATAACAACGAGATGTTTCATATTAACACCTGATGATGAGAGATGGTTTGGAAGGAATCATTCTTCTGCCAAAACAAATTAAACACTAACTCATTCTGACAGCTGCACCCAACAAAAGCCATCCATTATAACATACTGTCACAGTCCTGGCCAGTCTAAATCTGTGATAGTGAGCACTTCTCCTTTGCTGAGATAATCCATCCCACCTCACAGGTGTGCCATATCAAGATGCTGATTAGACACCATGATTAGTACACAGGTGTGCCTTAGACTGCCCACAATAAAAGGTCACTCTGAAAGGTGCAGTTTTATCACACAGCACAATGCCACAGATGTTGCAAGATTTGAGGGAGCGTGCAATTGGCATGCTGACAGCAGGAATGTCAACCAGAGCTGTTGCTCGTGTATCATTTCTCTACCATAAGCCGTCTCCAAAGGCGTTTCAGAGAATTTGGCAGTACATCCAACCAGCCTCACAACCGCAGACCACGTGTAACCACACCAGCCCAGGACCTCCACATCCAGCATGTTCACCTCCAAGATCGTCTAAGACCAGCCACTCGGACAGCTGCTGAAACAATCGGTTTGCATAACCAAAGAATTTCTGCACAAACTGTCAGAAACCGTCTCAGGGAAGCTCATCTGCATGCTCGTCGTCCTCATCGGGGTCTCGACCTGACTCCAGTTCGTCGTCGCAACTTCGCACAGCCATTGAAAAGGAGTGGACCAACATTCCACAGGCCACAATTGACAACCTGATCAACTCTATGCGAAGGATATGTGTTGCACTGCATGAGGCAAATGGTGGTCACACCAGATACTGACTTTCATTCCCCTTCTCTCCAAAGCATATCTCCACTTCTCCAGACTAGACTCAACTTGCTCTCTACTCTCACTACAGATCACAATGTCATCTGCAAACATCATAGTCCATGGGGACTCCTGTCTGATCTCATCTGTCAACCTGTCCATCACCACTGCAAACAAGAAAGGACTCAGAGCTGATCCTTGGTGTAATCCCACCTCCACCTTGAATGAGTCTGTCATTCCGACTGCGCATCTCACCGCTGTCACACTATTCTTGTACATGTCCTGCACTACCCTAACATACTTCTCTGCCACTCCAGACTTCCTCATACAATGCCACAACTCTTCTCTTGGCACCCTATCGTAAGCTTTTTCTAAGTCCACAAACACACAATGTAAGTCTTTCTGTCCTTCTCTGTACTTTTCCAACAGTATTCTCAGAGCAAACATTGCATCTGTAGTGCTCTTTCTCGGCATGAAACCATATTGCTGCTCACAGATCTTCACCTGATTTCTAAGCCTAGCTTCTACTACTCTTTAAAATAACTTCATGCTGTGGCTGATCAGCTTTATGCCTCTGTAGTTACTGCAGCTCTGCACATCACCCTTGTTCTTGAAAATAGGAACCAGCACACTTCGTCTCCACTCCTCAGGCATCCTCTCACTTTCCAAGATTTTATTAAACAATCTGGTTAGAAACTCTACTGCCATCTCTCCTAGACATTTCCATGCCTCCATTGGAATGTCATCTGGACCAACTGCCTTTCCATTCTTCATCCTCTTCATAGCAGCCCTCACTTCTTCCTTGCTAATCTCTTTTACTTCCTGATTTACTCTCGCCACATCATCCAGCCTTTTCTCTCGCTCATTTTCTTTATTCATCAACTCTTCAAAATATTCCCTTCACCTTCTCAGCACACACTCCTCACTTGTCAGCACATTACCATGTGCATCTTTTACCACCCTAACCTGCTGCACATCCTTTCCAGCTCTGTCCCTTTGTCTGGCCAATCGCTACAAGTCCTTTTCTCCTTCCTTACTATTCAACTTCTTGTACAGCTCGCAATATGCCTTTTCCTTTGCTTTTGCCACTTCTCTTCTCGCCTTACGCTGCATCTCCTTGTACTCCACTTTCTTCATCTCTCCGACTATCCCAAAACTTTTTCGCCAACCTCTTTCTCCTTATGCTTTCCTGGACCTCTTCATTCCACCACCAAGTCTCCTTGTCTTCCTTCCACTGTCCAGATGTCATACCCAGTACTGCCCTAGCTGTCTCCCTCACCACATCTGCAGTACTTTTCCAGTTGTCCAAAATTGCTTTCCCTCCAACTAGTGCTTCTCTCACCTGCTCGCTAAATTTCACACAACAGTCTTCCTCCTTCAGCTTCCACCATCTGATCCTTTGTTGAGCTCTCACTCTCTTCTTCTTCTTTACCTCTAAAGTCATCCTACAAACAACCATCCTATGCTGTCTAGTGACACTCTCTCCTGCTACCACCTTACAGTCTGTGATTTCTTTTAGCTTGCATCTCCTATAAAGAATGTAGTCCACCTGTGTGCACCTTCCTCCACTCTTATATGTTACCCTGTGCTCCTCCCTTTTCTTAAAGTAGGTATTCACCACAGCCATTTCCATCCTTTTTGCAAAATCAACTACCATCTGTCCTTCCCCATTCCTATCCTTGATACCATATCTACCCATTACTTCCTCATCACCTCTGTTCCCTTCACCAACATGCCCATTGAAGTCTGCTCCTATCACCACTCTTTCATGCTTGGGCACATTCTCCACCACCTCATCTAATACACTCCAGAAATCTTCTTTCTCCTTGATCTCACAACCTACCTGTGGGGCATATGCACTGATGATATTCATCATCACCCCTTCAATTTCCAACTTCACACTCATCACCCTGTCAGACACTCGCTTAACCTCCAACACACTTTTAACATACTCTTCCTTTAAAATGACCCCAACACCATTTCTCTTCCTGTCCTCACCATGGTACAATAACTTGTACCCACCGCCGATGCTCCTGCTCTTACTTCCCTTCCACTTGGTCTCTTGCACACACAATATGTCTACCTTTCTCCTCTCCATCATACCAGCCAGCTCTGTCCCTTTACCAGTCATACTACAAACATTCAAAGTCCCCACTCTCATTTCCACCCTTCTAGTTTTCCTCTTCTCCCGCTGTTCGTGGCAACGTTTTCCTCCTCTTCTTCGTCGTCTTCGCCCAGCAGTAGCCCAATTTCCACCGGCATCCTGTTGGGCAATAGCACCGGTGGCGGACGTTGTTAACCCGGGCCGCGACCGATCCGGTATGGGAATTCGATTCTGAGTCTGCATAGTTGGGTTGGCTTGTTTTACGCCGGATGCCCTTCCTGACGCAACCCTCCTCATTTATCCGGGCTTGGGACCGGCACTCAGAATGTACTGGCTGCACACCCCATGTGGCTGAGTTACACCCCATGTGGCTGAGTAAAGTCTGTTTTTCTATTGTATCAAATACTTATTTCATGAAATAAAATGCAAATTAATTATTTACAAATCATACAATGTGATTTTCTGTTTTATTTTTTGTTGGTTTGTTTTTGTTTGTTTGGTTTTAGATTCTGTCTCTCACAGCTGAAGTGTACCTACAATAAAAATTACAGACCTCTCCATTCATTGTTGGCGGGAAAACTTGCAAAATTGAGAGTGGATCAAATACTTATTTACCTCCCCGTATCTGCCAAGTCAGTGCCTTGACATTACAAGTAACACCAAACTAGAGCCAAGTGGTTTATGCAAAATATTATGTAAAGACTGCAAATCCCCCCCCCCCCCCCCCCCCAAAAAAAAAAAAAAAAATCAGAGGAAATAGTTCTGCAACACAGTGGCATCATTTACCAATTTTGAAACTGCAACTGGATTAAATATAAGGAATTTAGAAGGATCTTGGAACATGTTTCATGGTATTTTCCCAATAATTGTTCTAAGGAATGACTAATGATTCAACAGATTATAGCCTAATGTACTGGCTGTGATCATAATAAAGGATATTTTATTTATCAACTCATATTTCATAAGTAGGCTGACTAAATAAACGTACTGAAATAGTTAGCTGTTATTTGGGAGATTTTATGTACTTCATTAATTTAATTTAAGAAAATATATTTTAAGTATTGATATTGTGGGGAATTTAATCTATTTTCTATCATTTTAAAATTCAGATTTAAGCCAGAATTAAGCGAGAAATGGCCTGAGCACAGATGATTCATTTCTTTTACTCTGATCTTTCCATACGTGGCCATAATTCAAAACTGCTTTGGGCAAGAATTCAATTCAAACCTCTTCTTGGCTTTTCCTGAGCCATCAGCTACATCAAAGTAGCGTAGTTTGGACTGGGATCAGGTAAGACACCGCGGATGCTCAAGTTAAGATATCAATCATCTCTTATCTTCTTGATGTCTAATCTAAGTGAATCCTGCCTCCCAGTGTGCCTTGGCCCTGGAACACAAGTGAATGGAAACGGGTCTTTTCTCCTCTCTGATGTTTGCAGGGCTGATCACAGTTAATCTTCCACATTTAGACCTGTTAACGATTTGCTCCCTGGTCCTCCAGCTCAACTTCACTTTCAACCACAAGGACATTCATACCCCAATCTACACAGATCTGCTCACTTGGCACCTGATTATAATAAGGAGTCATAAGACAAGCCTTTAATTAGCCACACTAAAAACACATCAGTGCACATGGGGGCCTAGCAACCATAAATGTACACTCTGTGAAAGATTTATTAACATGTGCATTTAATCTACCTGCTTTTAGAGGTGGAAAGTCCATTTTTCATCTGACGAAGCACTGGTGAATAACATAATTCATGGAAACACGGCTCTGACAAGCTTTGAAGCTTTGAGAGTCCATTGAATTCAAAAGCTGTCCAATAAAAGAGACGAACGATCCAAAAGTCCTTTGGAAAGAAAAAAAAAATATTTTATTTGTTATAGCATGTTTGCAAGGAAATAGAAATGTCTCAAGCCAAGATAGAAAGGTTTTAGAGAACAATTAATATGTAGTGCTATTTACACAGTAAATACAGATTTGTGGCTTTCACATTCATGGCTATTCATACACATCTGTGCAGCGCCTGAGAGCTTCCTGTGCCTGCTGGCAAGCAGCTTTATATGAAAGTGAATTATGCTTTGTGTGCACAAACACATCAGGAGTGCGCAAGAGAGTGTAACCAATCTTTTTGTAGTTGTTCTTATCATATGTTGGTGTATTGGGTTCCCGAATCCCTGTGGCTCGTTCGTTATGTGGGAGGGAATAATCAAATATCCATGTACAGTAGGTGCAGACACACATATTATTCACTGATACAGTAAGATGGCCAATAACTGGGCACAACAAATGGATGCAAACATATTGCAAAAAGAAAATACACTGAACAAAATATAAATGCAACACTTTTGTTTTTGCTCCATTTTCCATAAGCTGAACTCAAAGATCTAAAATATTTTCTACATACGCAAAAGAACTATTTCTCTAAAATATTGTTTACAAATCTGTCTAAATCTGTGTTACCGAGCACTTCTCCTTTGCTGAGATAATCCATCCCACCTCACAGGTGTGGCATATCAAGATGCGGATTAGACAGCATGATTATTGCACAGGTGTGCCTTAGGCTGGCCACAATAAAAGGCCACTCTGAAATGTTCAGTTTTATCACAGCACTATGCCACAGATGTCACAAGTTTTGAGGGATGGCATGCTGACTGCAGGAATGTCCACCAGAGCAGAGGTGAGCAGAGCAAACACCAATGCAACACAACACATTCTGTATTCTGCCTGAATTTACTTTGAAAAGCACAAACTAGACAGTGCTGTACATCCTCCATGGCTAACAATGTAATTTACAAATAGAACATTGACTCAGAGCGAATGTAAAAATGAGTTAGAATTAAAGTATGTCTATTTGGGGGATGGCCAGCACACTTTACTACTGAACCTCAAAGATTATGTATGGATGTGTTATAGGCCAAACACGATATGAACCAATCAGAGTGGCACCTGTCCTTCCAATAAAATTGATTGCACAAGCTGCACAGCACCATAGTACTGAGAAAGCAGAAACAAGTCAAAGGATTTCTGCAGTGTTAACAGATTAGCACTAACCTGCCAGAGCACATAGTGGACAATGGCCACCAATGCTCCCTGAGGTGAAGCAATGACGCAAAAAAGGTGGGGATTGGTATTTTTCCATGAGTGTTTATTTTTACTTAAATTAATAGTTTTAATCTATTTCTATTGTGTATTTCTGATATATAATGTCAATCTGTTTTAGAGGGATAGACAAGAAAAAGAGCGCTATACATTTTATGATTTTTATTTATTATTTTTTTCCATACAGTTAGCTCAGTGGATAGGAGATGGACTACCAATATGTAGTCCTGGATTTGATTCCTAATGATGCTACCTGACTATGTCCTTGGACAGCAGCACTTTATCTACATTGCCTCAGGTCATACAGCTGTAAATTAATACCGGCTTGGGTGGGAATGCAAACGGTGATGAACTGGCATCACATCCAGGCAGAGTCATAGACTCTCATTCATTTCAGATTATGGAATCCCGGCACACGCACCATGTGCCTCAGGGCCTGTATAGGACTTTCTCTACAGTGGCCACAATATAGCGGCAAACTATACTCAACAAAAATATAAACGCAACACTTTTGGTTTTGCTCCCATTTTGTATGAGATGAACTCAAAGATCTAAAACTTTTTCCACATACACAATATCACCATTTCCCTCAAATATTGTTCACAAACCAGTCGAAATCTGTGATAGTGAGCACTTCTCCTTTGCTGAGATAATCCATCCCACCTCACAGGTGTGCCATATCAAGATGCTGATTAGACACCATGATTAGTGCACAGGTGTGCCTTAGACTGCCCACAATAAAAGGCCACTCTGAAAGGTGCAGTTTTATCACACAGCACAATGCCACAGATGTTGCAAGATTTGAGGGAGCGTGCAATTGGCATGCTGACAGCAGGAATGTCAACCAGAGCTGTTGCTCATGTATTGAATGTTCATTTCTCTACCATAAGCCATCTCCAAAGTCGTTTCAGAGAATTTGACAGTACATCCAACCAGCCTCACAACCGCAGACCACGTGTAACCACACCAGCCCAGGACCTCCACATCCAGCATGTTCACCTCCAAGATCGTCTGAGACCAGCCACTCGGACAGCTGCTGAAACAATCGGTTTGCATAACCAAAGATTTTCTGCACAAACTGTCAGAAACCGTCTCAGGGAAGCTCATCTGCATGCTTGTCGTCCTCATCGGGGTCTTGACCTGACTCCAGTTCGTCGTCGTAACCGACTTGAGTGGCCAAATGCTCACATTCGCTGGTGTTTGGCACGTTGGAGAGGTGTTCTCTTCACGGATGATGCGAAGGAGATGTGTTGCACTTCATGAGGCAAATGGTGGTCACACCAGATACTGACTGGTATCCCCCCCAATAAAACAAAACTGCACCTTTCAGAGTGGCCTTTTATTGTGGGCAGTCTAAGGCACACCTGTGCACTAATCATGGTGTCTAATCAGCATCTTGATATGGCACACCTGTGAGGTGGGATGGATTATCTCAGCAAAGAAGTGCTCACTATCACAGATTTCGACTGGTTTGTGAACAATATTTGAGGGAAATGGTGATATTGTGTATGTGGAAAAAGTTTTAGATCTTTGAGTTCATCTCATACAAAATGGGAGCAAAACCAAAAGTGTTGCGTTTATATTTTTGTTGAGTACTGCTGAAGACATGTACACAGAGTGTACACGAGTTGTTACCCTGCTTTTGCAAATGACATCAACATACCAACTGCACCTGACAGCACCTCATTTTTAAACCAACACATCTGTAAATGGTATTAAGACTTTGTAGGATGGAAAAATGACAAGTGTATCTGGTGGAAACCAGCAATGACAAGAATGTTGCACTGTGAGATGTATAATAGATTCCAGAGGACACAAACATCAGCCAGGATAATAAGGGTGTCAGAGGTCAGATCAGAATTCTGAATTTTATGCTCATCTTATTTGTGACATCATAAATTGAGAACTGTGTCGAATGGGCTATAAAGAGAATACTTTTAATAATCCATCCATTTTCTATACCAGCTCACGCCAATTAAGGGTCTTTTAATAATAAAGAAACTGAATAAAAAGTTGCCAGTATTCTTTAGAAGCCTCTCACAAAAAAAAAAAAAAAAAAATGCATTGGTAAAAACATATTTAATAATAAAAGATAAGATGTGTTCTAGGCCATGGTCTCCACAGAAAGCCCTATTGAAAGAACATTTGCACAGGGAGATTAGACAAATAACTTATGATGATTTGGGGAAATAAATTTTGCACACTTACATATTTTTTTTACTGTAACAGGAGAGCCATACAGTTATGAAAATATACCATCTCATGACATCAGAAATATTCAGCTTGAGCACAGAAGCATCAGTGCACAATCCCACTCTGCCTGACGGCTTTGGCGCATGTTTCCTGCAGAAATCTTTTGAGTGGATTTCAGATCAAGTATGTTACAGTTGGCGTGCAAACAGGAGCTTCCTCTGTTTGTCTGTGAGTGGGCAGGACACCCGCCTGCACCACATTCGTTCTGTTTATGTGTACCTAAAGCATCTGTGCACACACACAGACACACACACACACACACACACACACTGTGTGTGCAGGTACGCAACTGTAGAAGTATCTCACATATGTAAGTGTACGAGTATTTACTGTATAAACCTCACAGCCTATTCACATTCTGCAATTTCAATATTAAAACAGCAGATCTTTTTTTTCTGAGACTTTTCTAGTTTGACGTGATGTGTCATGAGACCCAGGTCTGTGCAAGGAGACAGATTTCTGCAGTTCCACCATCCCTCTTTACCCAGAATGCCGCTGTCACTATATTTAAGATGTCTCATGCATGATGTTATAAATACTCCTGCACATTTTATTATGGATTGCTTATGTTAAATGCAAAAGAAGACAAATTTTACGGTCAAAGCAAAGATGGACATTATTCAGACGGGCAAAACTTATACTTTTCTGAAAAAAAAAAAATCATTAAAAACAGTCAGCACTGTATTCGAAACACTGTAAAGAATGTTTGAACATGAACTAAAGTAACCCCATATTTGACACTTGTCCATAAATATACTGAAATCAACCACATGCATTTCTACTTGGATTTACACTAAACTGTAACTTCAGTTTTAGTGCACATATTGGCAAAAATTTTCAAAGCCTCCTTCTGCTGAAAACGTTGGAAAGTGATAATTAACTCCCTGTTCCAGATTCAGATCATTTCCAAAATTTAATGAGTTAATCCATTTATAGCAGCAAACATCTCTAAGAATGTTTCTTAAGAAGTTGATTTTGAGTAATCCTAAAACATCAATCAACTCTTAATATGCAAATATGTACAAACTCATTTTTTAAGTTATTGTGAGGAAAGATAAGAATAATATAATACAATATATTTGCAGGACATAAAGACAACAAAAAGCTAACAGGATCTGAAGCTAAATGATCATAAAGGTCAGGTATGGCAGCATGCGCTGTGTGCATTGTCATATCCAGCACACTACAGAACCACCCTGTTTCCTGGATGGCAACCACCCAAACACACAACCAGTCCATATGACACAAAAATCTCCCTTTCTGAGACTAAAGTAAGGGCCCCTTCACACATAACACGATTGAAGCCGATTGGAGCACGAAGGAGGAATCACATGCCACTCGTGAAAAATCGGAGCCGCCTCAAATGCCTCGTACAGCTGTTGCTACAACTGTTTGCGCACACCAGTGGCAGAAAGACAGTGAGTGCCCTGCGAGTGCCCATTTGACACACTCTCAGCAGGTGTTGGCCAAATTCCAGGTGCCACACATGGACATCCAACGCCGCTCTCTGGACACTTAGAAAAGGCGGAGCTATTCGAGTAGAGTGCAGATGACCATATTCGAGCTGTCTGTGAAAATTGTCTAAGTGCAACACGAGTGTGCGTTACCAAGCAACACACATGGGTGTGACTGTGCCGAACTCACCCTTTCAGATGGACAAAACTGTGACACCACTGTGTATTGCAACTCAGCTGGTGAACACAATGCACATGTGTGGGCGAGCGCTCATGCCCTTATGACATGTTGATAATTATAGACACGAGCACATGAGGACCGGCCAGCATCATGAGGACCGGCCAGCATCTGAGCGTGCAGCACGGTGTGGAATTAAAGAGCCTGCCGGGCAGGCTGATGTCACTTCCACGCCATAAATGGCAGACAGAAAGAGTGGAAATTAAATAAAACAAATAAGGGTAAAGGTATGAACTCATTCATGTGTGATCGCTTTGCTCACGCATTTTGCTGTAGACATACAGCGCCTGTCAGTTGACCGGCGCATCAGCGCACTGCAACGCTGGACGCCACCGCAAGGCGCGTGTAACTGCAGGATTTCCCCACATTGTAATAACTAAAACACATATCACATTTGCAGTGCAGTCACCAGCTGATCACTACGCACTGGACATGCCATGCCGGCTGCACAGGAGCCAGCTCTCCATTCGCCCTACTGAGGTTTTGAATACTGCAAAATCTTGCAAAACTTCAAAGAGGTCTCCGCTCTGCGACATGTAAAGGAAGTATTTTTTGGAAAGGGTGAATGCCTTAGCTTAGTCTCTAAATGATTACAAAGGGAGGAATACTGGTACAAGGAACTAGCCACAATTTATCCGTACAGGCTCAATGACAATGTCAAAAAACTAGGTAACATTTCTAAAAAAGATATTGAAAATATTGTTATATGGACATACTTTAACAAAAAACAATGTAAGTTCAAAAAACAATCAGGTAAGTGCAATAGACAACATGCAACTACAAAGACAGATTTAGAACTTAGATTAATAGAATTAGTTAACAATCACAATAGACCTGGGTTAATACAACCCTGGCAATAATTATGGAATCACCGGCCTCGGAGGATGTTCATTCAGTTGTTTAATTTTGTACAAAAAAAAGCAGAGCACAGACATGACACAAAACTAAAGTCATTTCAAATGGCAACTTTCTGGCTTTAAGAAACACTATAAGAAATCAGGAAAAAAAAAATGTGGCAGTCAGTAATGGTTACTTTTTTAGACCAAGCAGAGGGAAAAAAATATGGACTCACTCAATTCTGAGGAATAAATTATGGAATCACCCTGTAAATTTTCATCCCCAAAACTAACACCTGCATCAAATCAGATCTGCTCATTAGTCTGCATCTAAAAAGGAGTGATCACACCTTGGAGAGCTGTTGCACCAAGTGGACTGACATGAATCATGGCTCCAACATGACAGATGTCAATTGAAACAATGGAGAGGATTATCAAACTCTTAAAAGAGGGTAAATCATCACGCAATGTTCCAAAAGATGTTGGTTGTTCACAGTCAGCTGTGTCTAAACTCTGGACCAAATACAAATAACATGGGAAGGTTGTTAAAGGCAAACATACTGGTAGACCAAGGAAGACATCAAAGCGTCAAGACAGAAAACTTAAAGGGGATAGAGAATCAAAATCATCTTTTTCATTTTTTTGGTGTTAGTTCAGAGTCTCCCCGCTGTGGGGAATACACACAAAGTGCCAGCAAGTTTCAGAACCTCTATTTCAAGTATTTCTCCTTTTTTGAATTGCCCCTAGAAAACAGGCCAATCCGTTTTTGAGAGAAAAGTTACGTCACTTTTTCACCAATAGCCCCCCCCCCCCACACACACCCACACCCACCCCCTTTCACACACGCTCCTTCGAAATTAATTATTCATAAGGTTGTGCCCACCCATTCCTACCACTGGAAGAGGAGCAATGGCGAGCTACAGGTGTGTCTTCCCAGGCTGTCATAGCGGACTACGATCTTTACATATTCTTCCCACGGAAAGCAATGTACGCGATCAATGGCTTTTATTCATTTTTAACCGCATCCCCAGTACATACAACCGCCGACTATTTCTTTGCTCTGCGCATTTCACGGAGGACTGTTTCACAAACCTTGCACAATTTCGAGCTGGCTTCAGTCTGCATTTAATACTTAGTAGAGGGTCACTTCCGACTCTGCGACAAAATCAACCCCAGCAATCAGTACAGCCTGTAAGTATCACATTTTCTTTTGTTTTAAATTTGTTTTTAAATTTATTTCGGATCATTTTTTTTATTATCATTATTATTTTGTGACTGGACTTTATGTCACAGTCAGCCTCTGGCTGACTTCATGTTGGTGGGCGAGGAACAAGATTTATCACTCAACAGCAATGTTGAAACGTGATCTGTTAAATAAGTTAGTGAAGATTACTGTCGTCTCGTTTTCGCTACAACGCGTTCAACTTTTGTTCAGAATCAGCTTCTTATCACTGGTAACGACGCAGATTTCCTCTCACTCAAACCCGCAGCTTCACAGTGCTTTAAACCGTCGTCCACAGACTTCAATAGCGACACAAGTGCAGCAAAACGAGACGAGTCATTGGATAAATGCTGGGCTTTGTCCCGCCCATCGGAGGCTCTGCGTGTCTGGGGGTCTATGGGGCAGTGGGCTGGCCTCGGGTGGCCCGGACACCCAGCTTCTGCATGATGATTGGATGATCTGTCTGAGGCTGAATCCATTTTTGATTGACAGCGAAATGAGCGAATCAGCGATCATTTTCGTTCTGTTCTGAGTTGAACCCGAGACTTTCCTAATCCTCTTAGCGGCATTTTCAGTGAGAGCAAGGGCAGCCAATCAAACAATGGCAACTGATCAGCGCCAACACCTATGTGCATTTCATAATGAGGTTGCCAAATAAGCTCCGAAACAACGCCATTAAAAGCAAACGAGGCATTCTAAACCCAGCATAGTAACATAGCTGTTTCAGAGAGCCTTTTAGGAAGGTTCTGAGCCATTACAGACCCAACCAATTTTTTTGGGGCTACATATCACAGAACAAGGATTAATGCCCCATTCAACCTCTCTCTATCACCTTTAAAGCAATATGTCTCAAAAATCGAAAATGCACAACAAAACAAATGAGGAATGAATGGGAGGAAACTGGAGTCAACGTCTGTGACCGAACTGTATGAAACCGGCTAAAGGAAATGGGATTTACATACAGAAAAGCTAAACGAAAGTCATCATTAACACCTAAACAGAAAAAAACAAGGTTACAATGGGCTAAAGAAAAGCAACCGTGGACTGTGGATGACTGGATGAAAGTCATATTCAGTGATGAATCTCGAATCTGCATTGGGCAAGGTGATGATGCTGGAACATTTGTTTGGTGCCGTTCCAATGAGATTTATAAAGATGACTGCCTGAAGAGAACATGTAAATTTCCACAGTCATTGATGATATGGGGCTGCATGTCAGGTAAAGGCACTGGGGAGATGGCTGTCATTACATCATCAATAAAAAGTTTACGTTGATATTTTGGACACTTTTCTTATCCCATCAATTGAAAGGATGTTTGGGGATGATGAAATCATTTTTCAAGATGATAATGCATCTTGCCATAGAGCAAAAACTGTGAAAACATTCCTTGCAAAAAGACACATAGGGTCAATGTCATGGCCTGCAAATAGTCCGGATCTTAATCCAATAGAAAATCTTTGGTGGAAGTTGAAGAAAATGGTCCATGACAAGGCTCCAACCTGCAAAGCTGATCTGGCAACAGCAATCAGAGAAAGTTGGACTGATGAAGAATACTGTTTGTCACTCATTAAGTCCATGCCTCAGAGACTGCAAGCTGTTATAAAAGCCAGAGGTGGTGCAACAAAATACTAGTGATGTGTTGGAGCGTCCTTTTGTTTTTTATGATTCCATAATTTATTCCTCAGAATTGAGTGATTCCATATTTTTTTCCCTCTGCTTGGTCTAAAAAAGTAACCGTTACTGACTGCCACAATTATTCTTCCTGATTTCTTATAGTGTTTCTTAAAGCCAGAAAGTTGCCATTTGAAATGACTTTAGTTTTGTGTCATGTCTGTGATCTGCTTTTTTTCTACAAAATTAAACAACTGAATGAACATCCTCCGAGGCCGGTGATTCCATAATTTTTGCCAGGGGTTGTAGGACTGCTTTCTTCCATCTGAGAAATATAGCGACGATCCACACCATCCTGTCCATGGCTGATGCTGAGACCCTGATTCATGCTTTTGTTTCTTCTAGACTAGATTATTGTAATGTTCTATTTTCAGGGTTACCACAGTCCAGCATTAGAGGTCTTCAGCTGGTTCAGAACGCTGCCACCAGACTTCTGACACGTAGCAGAAGGTCTGAACATATCACACCCATTTTGGCATCTTTGCACTGGCTCCCTGTCTCTGTGAGAGCAGATTTTAAGGTTTTGCTATTGACTTATAAGGTTGTTCATGGACTGGCGCCATCTTATCTGGCTGATCTGGTGGAACTCTACGAGCCGGCCCGGGCTTTGCAGTTGCCGGATGCGGGACTTCTCTGTGTTCCCAGGGTGAAGAAGAAGTCAGCAGGTCAAAGAGCCTTTTCGTATCGTCTTCCTGCGACCGTGAGGCAGTGTGAGTCCGTGGACATTTTTAAGTCAAGACTCAAAACCTATTTTTATTCTCTTTCTTATGGATAGTTTTTATTTTTATTTGTTTTATTCTTTTACTTCTGTTTTTATTAATGTATTTGAATTTTGTTTATTCATTTTTAATTATTTATTCAATTTTTTGTTGACTTGTTTTATGTAAGGCGTCTTGAGACGGCTTTTGCTGTGATTTGTTGCATTATAAGCTAATTAAATTAAATTAAATTTTGAAGGTTTTAGTGTGGACATGCTGTGTGCAGATGCATTATGAGTAATCCTGGTACAGCCACGACAGGAGAAATTAATTTGAAATGCTCTGATCAGACTCCATACGGACAACAGCATTAAACTCTGTATATTGTGCCTAAAACTCTCATGAATATATTTTCTGGGTTTATAGACATTGTTACTTGTTATTGTGGTTGTTTTAAATGTCAGTAGTGGCAGTATTCACCCTAAGTATTGAGATATCCCATAAAATATAATTTTTTGCATGCCTGATAGTTGTTGCAGTCTCTTGCTGCAGCTAAAGAAAAAATATACATTTTGGTTGTATAATGTTAATTTACAGTTGTCATCATGGATTCTGTTGTTTAAACCGCAGAACTCTCTGGCGCAAAAAAAAAAAAAAACTGTACGCAAAGGATTGTGGGTAAGGGTCTGAGTGTCTGGGTGCCAGTAGATGGCAGTGTTCTATGCATTTTGACCCCAGTTACATCAGACGCTTGTCAAATCAAAGGTAGAACTTTACTAGTGTATACTAAGGTATATCTAAATATCTAAAAAAAAAAAAAAAAAAAAAAAGAAGAGTAGAACAGATGAGTAGAATAGAGTAGAGTAGAGCCACTTAGGTGCCTGGACCTGAGAACCAGGGATGGTAGGTTTAAAAGTTTTTTATCCCATGGGAACTCTCCCTACCCAAATAAGCAGCTCAAGAAAATGGACATCATGTATATAAGTGATATTTACACAATAAGGGTAATAAACAACATATACAAGAAATATAGTTACTACATAATATTATAGGAGTAAGCTTAAAAAACCTAAATATTAATACAGTAGAAGATTGTAGTATACGTATACCTAGTCTGTAGACTAGTAGTAAAATTAAATTCTAGCTAGTAGGCTAAACTATAGATATGGTTATTTTATTATAGAAACAGAAGCTATGATGTAATATGTTTTAGGTATCTATCTAAAATTCACCCTGCTATCCTACTATAGGAAGACAAAATACATATTCTATATGCTATCTAATGGAAACCCCAAACTTAGATATTATATGTTGATATCTATTAAAGAACCCGTAAACTGAAGACTATGACTCTTTGTCCAGTTTGTCCCAGAGCAATATATATGTATATATATAAAATGTCTGAAATTCAGTTTGCGTTTATTAAATTCCACACAGGTTAAATGTAGCAGACACGGATTATTTGGAATATTTGTTTTAGCAAATGTTCAGGGTCTCATGTATGCAGCCTCTTATTAACATGATGAAAACAATAAGAAAATTACATTTTGGTTGTATGAGGTCTATTAGAAAAGTATCCGACCTTATTATTTTTTTCAAAAACCATATGGATTTGAATCACGTGTGATTACATCAGACATGCTTGAACTCTCGTGGGCATGCGAGAGTTTTTTCACGCCTGTCGGTTATGTCATTCGCCTGTGGGCAGTCTTTGAGTGAGGAGTCGCCCACCCTCTCGTCGATTTTTTTCATTGTTTAGGAATGGCTCAGAGACTGCTGCTTTGTTTGATCAAAATTTTTTCAAAACTGTAAGGCACAACTGAGTGGACACCATTCGATAAATTCAGCTGGTTTTCGGTAAAAATTTTAACGGCTGATGAGAGATTTTGGTCTGTAAGTGTCGCTTTAAGGACGGCCCACGGCGCCTGACGGAGATCTGCGCTTCGAGGCGGCAGCGTCTCACCGTTTCAAGTTGAAAACTTCCACATTTCAGGCTCTGTTGACCCAGTAAGTCATCAGAGAACAGAGAACTTTCAGAAGAAGTCGGCATGAGGAGTTTATTCGGACATTCCATTGTTAATGGACATTTTGTAATGAAAGAATGTGCGGGCAGAGTCGCATGTCGGGCCGGACCCAACCGCGGGGGGTCGTGACAGGAAAAACACCTCCGTTGGAAACTTTAACGGACAAGTTGGAACATGCCCAAGCTGTTAAACAATTTCTCAGTTACTCACTTGTTGAAAGCCATCAAAAGTCGCCTGAATTTTACAAATGGTTTTCAACACGGAGGTGTTTTTCCTGTCGTGGCGCACACAGATTCGCCGAGTCGTCACGGAAACGACTCGGCGAAATTGCGCGCACGTCTTTCATTACAAAATGTCCTTAAACAGTGGAATGTCCGCATAAAGTCCTCATGCCGGCCTCTTCTGAATCTTCTCTGTTCTCTCACGATGTCCTGGGTGAATTAAGCCTTAAATTAGGATGTTTTCAGGTCGAAACAGGCCGACGACGGCGCCTGGAAGCGCTGCGCGACATCCCGCTCCGTGGGAAGTCCTTACAGCGACAGAAACACCCCATAATCTCTCATCAGCCGTTAAACTTTTCACTGAAAACTTGCTGAATTTCTCGAATAGTGTCCACTCGGATATTCTTCACAGGTCCAGAAAAAATTTTGATAAAGCAACGCGCGCCGTCTCGAGCAGCATGTGAAATAAAGGAATTCAGCTGAGAGGACTGGACCACATCTCACTCAAGGCCTGCCCACAGGGAAATGATGTCACCGACACGCGTGAAAAAACTCACGCATGCGCACGAGGGTTCAAGGATGATTGATGTAATCACACGTCATTCAAATCCATATAGTTAAAAAAATAATAAAAGTTTCGGTTTCTTATCTAATAGACCTCGTATAATGTTCATTTGCAATTGTTGTCATGTGGATTCTCTATGTTGTTTAGACTGCAGTGACGCTGGCGTGCAAGGGATTATGGGATATCTCAATAGGGCGAATGGCACGGGAGCCGGCTCTCCATGACACGGGAGCCAGTGTCAAAGACCAAACGGTCCGCCCTGTCTTTACTGTGCATGTGTCATTTTGGAGCTCAGCATCTCATCTGAGAAAGAGTCTCTTCACCCAAAGCGATGAAATGGATTAATGGGATTATTTACCATCAGAAAGGTAAAACCTCTTAAACCATTCTAAAGTCAGTTTTAAGTAGAAACGAGGCTGTTTTAAGCAGAAACAAGGCAATAAACTGTGACGCTTTGGAATGACAGACACGCTCTGATCACTTCCTCCATCTTTTATGATGAAATAATGCTGAATTTATGTGGAAATGATTGTTGTACAAATGCTTCAGATATCTCTCGCTGAGACAGATGATGACCGGAGTGCAGTTTGAAGCAGAAATGAGGTGATAATCCATGAACCGCGGCTAGTGATTCATGTGCAGTGAATGCAGGGCGGACCGATTTGTTCGGTCTGCGACACGGGCTTTTCATGAGACGAGAGCATCAGGTAATTCATGTAAAACATAAAAGGGAGAACAGTAATCCATGTCATTTCATTACTTCCTTGTGTAAATCTCGGCGGAGGCTAAATCAGCTCTTTAAAACAGGTGTTATGAATTGTGGCGATTTTTAATTTTGTTGCTCTGCTGCTGTGTGTGTGACTTTCCACATGCTCGCACTGTGTTCGTGCATGCAAACACAAGCATGCACAAAACTGTCGCCGTGGTATCGTGCACGCATGTCTGACCTTGTGTCCCTACCGACAGCAGGAATATTTCACGGTTCTCTATTTTGTTTTTTGTTTCTGGATTTTCTTCCAGTTTCTGCTTTTTCACCCAACATCATGTTATGTGTGAAGGGACCATAAAGGTTGACCTCATGCATAGAAGGCTGAAACCATGTTATTTTCACATTCAGTTTAATGTAACATAATTGTGTCTCATTTGCAAGGAGAAAGTTGTTCTGAAACAAAGCAGATTTCAAAGCACTGCACAAACTTCCACTTTTTCTCCTCCCCGTTGGGAAGGAACAACCTGGCCAGTGTCCCCCAGGTAATGTGAGCTTTAGACCGCTGATGTAGAGAAAAGTTGCTGTTTGCAAAGGGGAATCAGAAGTCAGGGGAAGGAGCCAGATGTGGGATTAGAGTTCGAAGACGAGACTTTAGGATAATCCGAGATAATCCCTTTGGGCAGAATCCTCGTTCAAAAAAAAAAAAAAGTAACATATGGCATCAGACGAAAAGAGTGCGAAGGCAAGCAGGAGGGCAACTACACAACCACAGTTCAGGCAGGGACAGTCAAAATCATCTGTCAGCCAAATCTGCCAAGAGTCAAAATGTTCTTCCACCCCCTCCCCAGACAAAGGAAAGTCACAAAGAAAAACACGAATTAATTTATGCTTCAAAGTTTGGTGAAGCCTCCCCACTTCAGGTAAATCAAAAACTTTCACTCAACATAAATTAGGTTAAACATACAGCACTCTGAAAACACTTCTTTTTCTTCTTCCTGCTGCTCACATTAGGAGTCGCCACAGCAGAACATCTGTTTCCATCTTATCCTATCCTCTGCATCTTTCTCCATCACACCAACCTCAACCATAAGCCTCCTTTTTGGCTTCCCACTTCTTTAGACACTTGATCCAAAATATTTAAACTCCCCTACCTTCATCAACTCTCCTTCTCATTCAAACACATGTTCTCAGTCTTGCTACTGACTTTCATTCCCCTTCTCTCCAGAGCATATCGCCACCTCTTCAGGCTTGTCTCAACTTCTCTCTACTCTCACTACAGATCACAATGTCATCTACAAACACCATAGTGCATGAAGACATGTCTGATCTCATCCATCAACCTGTCCATCACCACTGCAAACAAGAAAGGGCTCAAAGCAAGTCCTTGGTGTCGGTACACTTTATCTCCGCTCTCCAGGTATCCACTCACTTTCTAAGATGTTATTAAACAATCTGGTTACAAACACCACTGCCACGTCACGTCTCCTAAACACGTCCATGCTCCACTGGTATGTCATCTGGGCCACCTGCCTTTCCACTCTGCATCTTCTTTGCAGTTGTCCTTACTTCTTCACAGCTGCACTTCCTAATTTACTCTCTCCACATAATCTAGCCTTCTCTCCCTCTGGGTAAAATGATAAGACCTCAGTACTGATTGATTTCATTAATTATTGCACCCACTGGGGAATGGAGAGCGGGACTGGAGCAATAGGACATGTGGAGAGGAGCTTCATGGATGTTACTTAAAAGGAATAGAAGACATACAGAAAAAAAGAAGCATAGACAAAGAGTCTAACAGTTCACTCCACCATCAAAACTATGGAATGGCACCATAGTTAAGGTTAGGGTTTTACCTTCATCAATCAATAAATTTTCCATCAAATGCCCCTTGTGACTATCGTACAGTTCAGCTGAACTCTCTTGAAAGAAAGAAAGTTGAAGACAGTAAAGAGGGATGGTGAAAAGATTGCATTTTATGGAAATTGTCTTGCCCTTTGGGCATTACTTTGTGCACAACCACCTCATTATATGTTTCCTATCAGGGTTGTTACTCTTTTCTACATTCCTAACACCCACTCATGCTCTATAGGCTCCTTGTTAGTAAAGAACAACTACTTTATACCACATATACACAACTGTGCTTTTCACCTTCATCTCTCGGCTTCTGCTTTTGTCAAATTCTCTCACTGCTTACCTCACAGAGCGCCCTTCCCTTTGCTAAGCCTACCAACTGTATCAACTCATTTGGCGGTCCTGTTTTCCGCCTGAGATTAAGATGGACTTTGTCTCATTAGTGGCTCATTAACATGTCAGATATCTGGTTTGAAGAGCATCAGAGATAAGTGGTGGAGAGAAGAGGAATGCTGTCAAAAAATGGGAGTGGAGAAGATGAAGAGGAATTCAGTCCTCATTGGTGCAAGTGCTTATCCCTGGATACCACAGCATGAAGTGGATGAGAGTCTAACACCAACTGGATGTGATGCCAGTCCATTACAATTTACTTCAACAAGCCAAAGCCAGTACCAATTTATAGCTGGGTGGACTTCAACAATACAGATGAAATGTCTTGTTCAAGGAAACATGACACGGACTCAGGTCTAGACATTGGTAGCCCAGCGGGGTACCTGCTCTGCAAAATAAGGGGAGTGCAGACTTAAAGATTATATATGTAGTGTCAATGTGTCTGGAAAGAATGAAGACATCTCTTGATACAAGAATCTGTTATCCTCAGTACTTACTGGAAGTTCGTAAGTGCAGAGAGCAGAGTCTCTCTCAAAACTCTGTTCAAACAGCATCTGAAGGAGTGATGCTGTGAAGAACATGGGCACGATTAGAGGCCAGTAGCCAGAAGCAAAGGCTGCAGAGATTCAGGGGTAACATGAAATATTTATTGTTGGTATTTTTCTCAGACTGCAACTTTGAGTGGAACAGGGAACCCAAAACAAGTCAATAGACTGGTATACAAACATGACATACATCACCCTCAATCAATTATTAGGCTCAATCCAGTCAGAAAAAAATATTATATTATTTTGAGAGCAAATTACTCCAGAAATTAATATTCTACTCTATCAGATCCAGATGTAAATGTAGGAAATAGGTCTCACTATACAGTATGCAATATGGACCTCAACATATATGTTCTGTACCTCTGTTTTGACTAGGGATGCACCAGTCCACATTTGTTCACTTATGATCCAATCCCAATACCAGAATTTGGATATCTGCCAATACTGATACTATTCCGATACTAGAGCTCTGTTTGTTATAATAATTAATATTATTATATTACTATTATTATTATTACTGTTATTATTATTATTATTGATTTTATAGGCAGGGGTGGTGGCCAAGTGGTTAATGCACTTGGTTTTAGTTCAGAAGGCTCCAGGTACAAATCCCACCCCTGCCACATTTCTCCATGTAATGTGGAGTTGCATCAGGAAGGGCATCCAGCATAAAACCTGTGCCAATTCAACATGTAGATCCACCTTGGATTTGCTGTGGTGACCCCGAGTGCAAACAAGGGAGCAGCCGAAGGGACCTACTATTATTGATTTTATATGAGAATATTTTGTATTCCCAGTTATACAGCTTCATGATGAAGTGTTTAGAAGAGGATTTTCTTAAAAATGGAGACGTGAAAGTTCAGCTATAATTTGCCAGAAGGTATATCTAAGATGCAAGCTTAGTTTTAGTACTTTTATTTATTTTTTATAGAATTTTATAGACTTATTTTTATAGACATAAAAGAGAAAAGACCGCTCTCTCTCTCTCTCCCTCTCTGTCTGTCTCTCTCTCTCTCTCTCTGTTTGTCTCTCTGTCTCTCTCTCATTCTCAATTTTCAATTTCAGTGGAGCTTTATTGACATGAGAAACATATGTTTACATTGTCAAAGCAAGTGCTAGAGTAAAAATTAAAAATTAAGTCCTCTCCCACTCTCCGTCTCCCTCTCGTACTCTCTCTCTCTCTTTCTCTCTCGCTGTTTTCCTGCTAAAAGCAAACTTGGAACTTTTTGGAAACATGAAACCTTTCAACTGTAAAATAAACTATAAATTTCTAAATGTATCATCAGCTACACTCACTTGAGGAGCTCTGGATTAATACTGAAGGATTTTGATGGAGGTTTTTCCCATTCAGTCGATAGAAAGTCTGTTCAGCTGTGCTCTGAGCTGCTGTTTCATAGTGTTTCACAGTTTCAGGATGCTGAAGCGGCTGACTTTTCAGCACACATTTTCAGCAACAATTCAGTTCATTTTTTAGAAAATCTGTGCTCAGCGTGAAAGGAAATTTGAACCAGAGAGCCGGCTGGAAATTTGCCGCCACCCATGGCTAGAACACTGTGGAAGAGACCTCTCTCAAACAGCTCGGCCTCAGTTCAGAAACCTCCCCCTCGCCCTTCCCCTCCTCACACTCAGCAGCAAAGAGAGCAGAGAGCATGCAGTACTTGAGAGGTTTCACAGGCATTGCTCCTCTCCGATATCGGAAAACACCGTAGGATATATCAGTATTTTCCAATACATCAATCAATCAATCAGTTTTATTTATATAGCACCAAATCACAACAAACAGTTGCCCCAAGGCGCTTTATATTGTAAGGCAAGGCCATACAATAATTATGTAAAAACCCCAATGGTCAAAACGACCCCCTGTGAGCAAGCACTTGGCGACAGTGGGAAGGAAAAACTCCCTTTTAACAGGAAGAAACCTCCAGCAGAACCAGGCTCAGGGAGGGGCAGTCTTCTGCTGGGACTGGTTGGGGCTGAGGGAGAGAACCAGGAAAAAGACATGCTGTGGAGGGGAGCAGAGATCAATCACTAATGATTAAATGCAGAGTGGTGCATAGGGAGCAAAAGAGAAAGAAACACTCAGTGCATCATGGGAACCCCCCAGCAGTCTAAGTCTATAGCAGCATAACTAAGGGATGGTTCAGGGTCACCTGATCCAGCCCTAACTATAAGCTTTAGCAAAAAGGAAAGTTTTAAGCCTAATCTTAAAAGTAGAGAGGGTGTCTGTCTCCCTGATCCGAATTGGGAGTTGGTTCCACAGGAGAGGAGCCTGAAAGCTGAAGGCTCTGCCTCCCATTCTACTGTTACAAACCCTAGGAACTACAAGTAAGCCTGCAGTCTGAGAGCGAAGCGCTCTATTGGGGTGATATGGTACTATGAGGTCCCTAAGATAAGATGGGACCTGATTATTCAAAACCTTATAAGTAAGAAGAAGAATTTTAAATTCTATTCTAGAATTAACAGGAAGCCAATGAAGAGAGGCCAATATGGGTGAGATATGCTCTCTCCTTCTAGTCCCCATTAGTACTCAAGATAATGATACGTCTTTGGGATGGTTATGAGTAATTTTTTTTCTCTAATAGTTAAAATTTTATTAGCAAAGAAAGTCATGAAGTCATTAATAGTTAAAGTTAAAGGAATACTCGGCTCAATAGAGCTCTGACTCTTTGTCAGCCTGGCTACAGTGCTGAAAAGAAACCTGGGGTTGTTCTTATTTTCTTTAATTAGTAATGAGTAGTAAGATGTCCTAGCTTTACGGAGGGCTTTTTTATAGAGCAACAGACTCTTTTTCCAGGCTAAGTGAAGATCTTCTAAATTAGTGAGATGCCATTTCCTCTCCAACTTACGGGTTATCTGCTTTAAGCTGCGAGTTTGTGAGTTATACCACGGAGTCAGGCACTTCTGATTTAAAGCTCTCTTTTTCAGAGGAGCTACAGCATCCAAAGTTGTCTTCAATGAGGATGTAAAACTATTGACGAGATACTCTATCTCACTTACAGAGTTTAGGTAGCTACTCTGCACTGTGTTGGTATATGGCATTAGAGAACATAAAGAAGGAATCATATCCTTAAACCTAGTTACAGCGCTTTTTGAAAGACTTCTAGTGTAATGAAACTTATTCCCCACTGCTGGGTAGTCCATCCGAGTAAATGTAAATGTTATTAAGAAATGATCAGACAGAAGGGAGTTTTCAGGGAATACTGTTAAGTCTTCAATTTCCATACCATAAGTCAGAACAAGATCTAAGATATGATTAAAGTGGTGGGTGGACTCATTTACATTTTGAGCAAAGCCAATTGAGTTTAATAATAGATTAAATGCAGTGTTGAGGCTGTCATTCTCAGCATCTGTGTGGATGTGTTATGTGTCGGACGCAGCCCGGAGAACCGACCAGCGTTTGAAGGACCCAGAATAAAATAAGCAGAGCACGGTACAAATGATAACAGAATTTAATGAACATAACAGTGCTGTGATAAATATAAAAGTGCGCGGTCTGGCGTGGTGGATTGTGGTGCGCTCCCAGCAGCGCTAACGGTCCGGAGCCAGAACCAATTCGGACCCAAGGACCCCGCCGACACCCCCCAGGTGGCCGCGACAAACCGAGTCTGTGAAAGAAGGAATCATTATGTGAGTCCACACTCAACACACAGAGAGAACGCTCAAAGGTGCACAAACAGCAAACACTTCCTGGCTTGGTTACTAATCAGCTTCCCACCCTGCAGGCATAGAACATCCAGTTCACAAAACTCCACTGCAGTGGAAGCTGATTTAAACGACCAACATACAGCTCAATATAATAAAGGTGTGAGGGACACCACATTTACTGACTGTATAAATGTTAGTCACAAAATCTAACGTACCTCAGGAAGTGTGCTGACGAGCGTGAGACCTCACCCCCTCCTCTTTCACAGACCATGCATCAAACCTGGACGTTCTCTGCATCCACTGATGATGAGATGGCTCTTGAGACGACGATCTCACCCGTCTGGTCACAAGGTCAAGTCTCTGGCAAATACACACTGTGTACTCCAGTCTTAAATGCCACCATGTTCCAATCCATGTAGATGCACCACAGCTGTGAGTCCTGACGAGCCGCAGGTGATCAGCCTCAGGTGATCAGGGTGAGGTCCTGATAAACTCAGCTACACAGCCACTCAGTCCCAAATGCATGCCACCTGGAAGGAAAAACAAAAGACAGAAACAAAAAGGCAGCCAGGCCCCCCAGCCATACAACAGGATGTTAAAATTGCCCACTATAATTATCTTATCTGAGCTAAGCACTAAGTCAGACAAAAGTTCTGAAAATTCACAGAGAAACTCACAGTAATGACCAGGAGGACGATAGATAACAACAAATAAAACTGGTTTTTGGGACTTCCAATTTGGATGGACAAGACTAAGAGTCAAGCTTTCAAATGAATTAAAGCTCTGTCTGGGTTTTTGATTAATTAATAAGCTGGAATGGAAGATTGCTGCTAATCCTCCGCCTCGGCCCGTGCTACGAGCGTTCTGGCAGTTAGTGTGACTCGGGGGTGTTGACTCATTTAAACTAACATATTCATCCTGCTGTAACCAGGTTTCTGTAAGGCAGAATAAATCAATATGTTGATCAATTATTATATCATTTACTAACAGGGACTTAGAAGAGAGAGACCTAATGTTTAATAGACCACATTTAACTGTTTTAGTCTGTGGTGCAGTTGAAGGTGCTATATTATTTTTTCTTTTTGAATTTTTATGCTTAAATAGATTTTTGCTGGTTATTGGTGGTCTGGGAGCAGGCACCGTCTCTACGGGGATGGGGTAATGAGGGGGGAGAGAAGCTGCAGAGAGGTGTGTAAGACTACAACTCTGCTTCCTGGTCCCAACCCTGGATAGTCACGGTTTGGAGGATTTAAGAAAATTGGCCAGATTTCTAGAAATGAGAGCTGCTCCATCCAAAGTGGGATGGATGCCGTCTCTCCTAACAAGACCAGGTTTTCCCAGAAGCTTTGCCAATTATCTGTGAAGCCCACCTCATTTTTTGGACACCACTCAGACAGCCAGCAATTCAAGGAGAACATGCGGCTAAACATGTCACTCCCGGTCCGATTGGGGAGGGGCCCAGAGAAAACTACAGAGTCCGACATGTTTTTGCAAAGTTACACACCGATTCAATGTTAATTTTAGTGACCTCCGATTGGCGTAACCGGGTGTCATTACTGCTGACGTGAATTACAATCTTACCAAATTTACACTTAGCCTTAGCCAGCAGTTTCAAATTTCCTTCAATGTCGCCTGCTCTGGCCACCGGAAGACAATTGACTATGGTTGCTGGTGTCGCTAACTTCACATTTCTCAAAACAGAGTCGCCAATAACCAGAGTCTGATCCTCTGCGGGTGTGTCGCCGAGTGGGGAAAAACGGTTAGAAATGTGAACGGGTTGGCAGTGTACACGGGGCTTCTGTTTAGGGCTACGATTCCTCCTCACAGTCACCCAGTCGGCCTGCTTTCCCGGCTGCTCGGGATCTGCCAGAGGGAAACTAACGGCGGCTAAGCTACCTTGGTCCGCACCGACTACAGGGGCCTGGCTAGCTGTAGAATTTTCCACGGTGCGGAGCCGAGTCTCCAATTCGCCCAGCCTGGCCTCCAAAGCTACGAATAAGCTACACTTATTACAAGTACCATTACTGCTAAAGGAGGCCGAGGAATAACTAAACATTTCACACCCAGAGCAGAAAAGTGCGGGAGACACAGGAGAAGCCGCCGTGCTAAACCGGCTAAGAGCTAGTAGCTGCGCTAAGCTAGCGGATTCCTAAAAACACACAAAGTGAATAATGTGTAAATAATTTAGAGGTGATTCAGCAGAGGGAGTGCTTTAGTTAAGGCACGTGAAGATTACACTGTGAAACAAATCGTTATCTAGGTAACTAGATCAATCTAACTGTGCAGATTAAACAGCTAACAGATACAGCAAAACACCGCTGTGCTCCGGAACAGGAAGTGATACAATACCGCAGTGAGAGCCAACCACCAGTAGAGGCAAGCAAGAGCCAAAATCAGAAATACATGAATTACATTGTATTGGAAGCCGATACCGATACTGGATTGTATCGGTCCCATCCTTAGTTTTGACAGCAAACACAAAAAGGACTTTGTCACAATTCTGTCTGAGGCATGTATAAGCTAAATTTACTCTTTAAGCAGCAAGAAATACTGGTGTAAAAACTGGGTGCTGTATACAGAAGAGTTGAGTTTACCATGTTAACAATTCATGGGTGTTTCATAGACCAACCACGATCAAAGAGTGGCACCTGCTCTTGTCTTTAAACTGGACTCCACCAGGCACACAGCAGTAGGGTATTGACTTGCAGCCCAGTTTAACTTTTTTTGGGGGGGTTGTTTTTTTGTGTGTGTGTGTTCCCGTGATGAAATTAGTCAAAATTTCATGACAGGGTGTTTTTTAACTCACTATTACTAACCCTACTCCTACCCCCAACCCTAACTTTAACCATAACCTTGTCTTACTCCTTCCCCACACACTAACATAACCACCCCAACCACCCCCCCCCCCCCTCCACTTTTAATTTCGTGCAGCCATCACGGAATGAATTAGAATGAATTTGTGCTGCCGTGATGAAAATGAGGTGCTTTTCGTCACAATATCACAAACCAAAAGATTAATGTAGATTTCGTGCTGCTGAATCATGACATGCAGTGAGACTGGGTTGTGACTTGAGTATGGCTATACAAGTGTCAGGTTTTCTGGCTTGTTAGTGGATTAGCAATAATATTTCAGAGCATACAGTGGACAGCAGCCACCAAACCTTCCTGAGGTAAAGCCTGCAGTAAGGTAAGGTGGGTTTTTTTTGTTTGTTTGTTTTTTGTTTTTGCTATCCTTATTATATTTAACAGTTATGTTTGATTGTTCTGTGTATTTTGCACATATAATGTCACCTGTCTCTGAGAGACAGAGAGAGGAAGGATGGGAGGAGATGTAAAATGAAGTGTTCCCAAGTGGTCTCCCAGTCAAGTTCCAATCAGGACCTCCTCTGCTTCACCTCTGAAATCTGGCAAGATCAGGCGCACAAAAAGCAGAATGGCTGCCTATAGTGGCTATAATACTCTGTCATGTTAATATTACACTGTTCCAGGTGACTGGCAATAATTTCTGGGGATGGAAAATAAACATGTCAGCTCTGTGCCCAACCACACATATTTAAAGACAAAAGCAGCCACAGGACTGCAAGTTGTATTGTTGTATAGAGGACACTGGTACTGTAGTCATAAAAATAACAACTGCATCAGGTGCAAATTAGCAATGATGCTTGCATTTGGTTTTGCACTGGTTGTACAGCCAAGACCCAGGTGTTATGATCATTTGCACTCAAATAAATTGAATTGAATCTGATTAAATCTTTGTGAGAAATCCTGCAAGCAAACAAGGACAGAAACAGCTGAAAACATGAGTCCTTGGTGGCACTATTGCCCTAATCATGTGGGTTCCTGTAGAATTCAGTAGCAGGTCAGGACAGAATTAACAGAATGCTGCTGGATCCACAAGCTCATGAAACACCTATGGAGTCAAATGACCAGGGAACTATGTCAGCCTGATCCCGTCAGATCTCAGAAGCTAAGCAGAGTAGGATCTGGTTAGTACTTGGATGGGAGACCTCTTTGGAACACCAGTGGCTGTGTGTGTTTCTCCAGGTAAAACTAGAGTTGCATCAGGAAGGGCATCCGGCGTAAAACTTGTGCCAATTACCAATGCGGATCTGGCTGTATCCGCTGTGGTGACCCCGATTATAAACCGGGAACAGCCGAATGAACAACAACAAGCAGCCAGGTTTCACAACTGCACAATAAAACCTGAAGCACCAGGACTCTGCAAATTTGATCATTGCATAGTCCCACACAGGTACTGAGAACACCATGCGCCTTCTCTTTCTGACATTCTGTAACTGGAATAACAATCCTCTATGAAAGAAAAATACATTAGTACAGTGTTTCCACCAGATTAACTCATATTGTCAACAAGGGTCACTGAAACTGAAAGTGCCAAATTTGAATCAAAAGATAATGGATCAAACTGATGTCCCCAACAGAGCACCAAGATATGATCATGTAATAAATGTGTAATATCCACGAGAGCAACATGAGCTCATAAATTCAACAAATTCTATAATAACCATGCAGTGAGCAACTATCTCTGAAGCCGATTCTATTAATGAGATTTATCCAAATCAACATTACATCCCTACTGTTTTGATGTGTTAGACTAAGTATCCCCCTCCCACTGTAGCCCCAGCAGGCTTACTCCCTCCAAATTTAAACAAATCTTTCCCTTGTTCAATTAGTAGCAGAGGCCTAATTCCTGTGTCCTCAGCTCCCACGGCCAACCCATTAACCCCTGTAGGACGTCACTGTGGCTGGCTTCAATATAAGTCAGCAGGATGCAGCCCGTGGGCTTAGCATAGAATAAATCCCCAACATATCAATGTGGTTTCAGCTGAGCAGGCTCAATGTATCTTCTACAGCAGCACGGGATCAGGCTGGGCTGGTAGGATGCCAGCTGGGACAATCAAAGCTACAGTACTAATGTAGAAGTCATGATACATCATGTATGCATGTCATGTTGGATACGTAAACATCAGTGGTCAAATATTGATGGTTTGCCAGAGCCCATGCCTGGTTAAGGTACTCATCTGTATAGCTACATTAACACTTGGAAATGGAATAGTGGGCAGTGTGGCAGTTCTATGTCATGGTGCAAATGTCAGAATCCAATGGATGTTGACCTTGTTTGATCATTACTTTGGAAATCAAACATTCAATACAGACATAACTATTCCATTTACTAATCCTGTTAGCTCAGCCAATAATTTCAATCTCATTTTAACTAAATTGAAGCAACTTTAACTTTTGACCCCTGTACAAACCGAAACTGAAGAGCCAACTGCTCGGTGGATGCCTGATCCTATCAGATCTCAAAAGTTAAGCGGGGTAGGTCCTGATTGGCACTTGGCTGGGAGACCTCTTTGGAAGACCAAGGGGTGTGTGTTTGTGTGTCTCCGGGTAGAACTCGGAAAGGGCATCTGGCATAAAACTTGTACCACATCCAAATGCAGATCTCTACTCTCACTGTGGTGACCTTCTACAAAACAATAGGGGTAGCCAAAAGGCAAACTGCAAAAAAGTTACATTTTTCAGTCATAGTCCAAACTATCTCTATGACCAGGCAAATAATAATACAATAACATGCTTTTGGAGGGCGGTATGCATTTTCAGAGGCCCGAAGTTCATGCCCAGTCGCCCAAAATGACCAATATTTGCCCGAGTTAGACAAGGTCATTTTGGGCGACTGGGCATGAACGGAGGGACTCAGAAAATGCATACCGCACGACAACAGCATGTTATTTGCATTATTATCACTTTTTACTGAGATACACAACACGTAAGGCGTACATAAAAAGTCGGCTCACTTAACTTTTGTTGTGTCGGGTGGCGCGCGCTGCTCTCCAAATTCGGCAGTTCATCCTCATCAAGCTGGTTGCTTTAGCTGCTGTCCATTGTCGTACTATCCATGAGAAAATCATCCGGAATATCCATATTGGGACCAAAACACACTTCTCACCTTTTCATCTTTTCCTCTGTGGAGAGTTTTTTTTTCCCCCTCTGCGGACAGTTCTTGGGCTGCGCACTATGACGTCATTTGTTTACCCACAGCGGGTGGGTATAGCCAGGTCGTGTCAACGTAAATCTATGATACCGGCCTAGCAACGCCCCGGTAAAGTGATAATAATAGTACAATAACATGCTTTTGGAGGGCCATTTTGTGCAACTGGGCATGAATGGAGGGACTCAGAAAATGCATACCGCACAACAACAGCATGTTATTTGCATTATTATCGCTTTACTGAGCTACAGAACACATGGTGTAACAGTATGCAGGTTGCATTCAATATTGCGCCGCGTGAGCCAGTCACAGAACTTGTGCATTTCAAACTCAGTGGATTTTGTCGTGTTAGCTGGTACCGCGCTGCTCTCCAAACTCACCAGTGCATCCTCGTCAAGCTGGCTGCTTTGGCTGCTGTTCTTTGTTGGACTATCCATGAGAAAATCATCCATATTGGGAGCAACACGCACTTCTCGCCTTTTTGTCTTTTCCTCTGCGGATAGTTCTTGGGCTGTGCGCTATGATGTCATTTGTTTATGCACAGTGGGCGGGTATGCCGATACTCGTTTGCTACTGCGGGCCGGTATAGCCAGGTAGCGTCGACGTAAATCTATGCTACCGGCCTAGCAATGCCTCGGTTAAGTGATAATAATATCAGTTATCAAGTTGTTCACCAATGAATATGGCTTTATACACCCTGAAGAAAACCATACACCCTGAGGCCGAAGGCAGGGACCCGCAAAGAATCCAAGTCATGGCCACGTAGCTCTGCGGCTGCGGTTACCGAGACCATGTAGCAGGCGCTGCGCATCAAAACAGTGAGCGTAGTCTCTGGACCTGGTGCTGGAGTTGGATGCAGCTCGGCACAACAGACAGGGGGGCAGTGTGAGTGGCCCGCTGTGGCGCTTACCGAGCCCGCTGACTTAGTAAGCGCATCGGAGGCAGTGAGAGCAATCGCGGTGATGCCGACCGGTGCCGCGACCGGCCCGCCTGATAAGGACGCAGAACACAATGCACTGTTAAAAAAAAAAAAAAAAGAAGAAGCATGCAAAATTACACACAAAAAAAATCTGCGAAAATAGGAGGCCGCAAAAGGGAGTTACGTTCTAAAAATAACCCGCGATAGGCGAAATCCGCGAAGTAGTAAGCGTTATTTTTTACAATTATTATAGATGTTTTAAGGCTGTAAAACCCCTCACTACACACTTTATACACTTTTCTCAAACAGGCATTAACATTTTCTCACTTTTCTCTCCTGTGTAAACACTCAAAGTTCAAACCTTAGTAGAAAACAAAAGAACGTTTTCCTATAAATAATTATGATTGCTTTCAGAACTAACGAATTTAATTTTAACTATCAACCTACGAGGTTGGACACGTAAGAAATTATTAATAGTGACTCACCAGTATTTCACAGTTCCTCTGACCGCGCCTCTTCGTCGTGGCGCCGCTCCGCTCTCCGGATTGGCTGATTACTCGGGTGGTAAGAAAAATATTACCCGTCCATGAAAGGGGTGTATTACTATTTATTCTTTAGTGTTTTATCCAATCATATTGGCGTATCATTTATAGGTATATGATAATGTGGTATACTTCTCAATATGATTAGAGCATTTTGAAAACTGACATCTGTGTAATCCTTCATCGACCCCTACCTAGCTGTAGCTGCCACCCTGGGATAGCCATCATACATTTTCAAGTCCCTATAGATAGGTGATCAAAGTGTAATGTCAAAAGATTTGCCACCCTGGTGGTACCAACCTATTTGGCAATTGAACTAACAGATAAGAGAAAGAATGAGTGGAACATAAATGATTGATATCTACCACTGTGCCATAGGCATTAAGGCACCAAAGTGCTTGACACCAAAGCATCCAAACTTGTAAGCCTCATACTGTCACAGTGTTTTATGGGTGCAGGTAGTGAACATCGAGCATTATTTGCTGTGGGTATGCAATGCCATCGGCTTTGACAAAGCATGTGATTGGTTATCCACATTTAATCAATCCTTCTCACTCCTACTCTGTAATATATTGTAGGCGTTCTGCAAAGTTTTTCAGAGATGTGTAGTTGCATATTATATTTGCTAAAGCTGTCGAATATAAATGCCATTATATCCTACTTGGCTGATAGAGCACCGCCAACTTTGCCATCATCGACAACTGTGCATCACTTTGTTTCCTGTTCAAACAAAAGTAGTTAGTCAAACTGCTGGACACCAATAGTTCCCGTCTTTCACAGTGAGACAAACTGCACAAGTTAGCATTGCTTCTATAGGACAGACCAGTAAATTATGGGAAATAATCACATAGCGCCAGCAGCAGAACAATAACTGCCAAGCTTTCTCGATTTCTACTGCACCTCTTAATGAATAATGACAGAACTAAACGCAAGTTCTACGCCAGCCACAATTTATCATCGCTCATCGACAGCCAACTTGCAGATGACAGAGAGCGAGGGAGAGAGAGAGAGAGAGAATGAGACTGGAGAGAGAGGGAGGAGGGTAAACAGAGGAACGCAAAGGAATAAATAATGGAAGGAGTGTGCCGTGTGTATTCCCAGCGCTCAGAGAATTACTCTCACTTTGTAGCATTTAATCAATGACTCTGCCTCTATATTTTAAATCCCTCCCTCTCATACAGCCACTATGGCAGTTTTCATTTCACAGCAGGGTCATTTGTGTAGCGTTGTGGTGTAATATGACTGCCCTACAAATAAACACAAACATGCACCGGTATTTCGAAGGAAAAAGAGGAGGTAATAACATCACAAGTTCCATCTTTAGGAGATGAGTTTTCTGGAACGTCTTCAAAGCCATCTCTCACAGACACGAGGACGCCAAAACTCCCTGTACTGTCTAATGACGTTTTTGTTTGCCTTTCTTTTTTTTAAGCAATTTCACTTTGAGATACCAAAGAGAAATGAGATTATGCATCTTTCGGAGCCAACAGCAGAGCATGCAACAGTTGATTTTATTGCCTCCAGCAAAGAGATTATCCTTTCTTGCGTCTGTTTGCAGAATTACTCAAACGGCCTTCAGCAGACTTCCAAGAAACTTGTGGGAAAGTTTGATTACAACCTCAGCAATGACAAAAAGCTTCCTGAAAGATTCAGAATTCCAGATAGAGAGTATAATGCTATTTTACAGTGCACCATGCTGACATGCTGCATGGACTGGGTGTTGGGTATCATTCTGGAAACCAGAGGCTTAAGGTGCACTGACACTGATTCATGCACTTGCACGACCTGTGTCGTGCAGGAGAGTAAACTCATCTTTAATGGGTGCAAACTGAACATGAGAGGGGCACAGGTGTCTGCATTTGCGCAAAGAGAATTTTGAAATGTTCAAAAAAATCCTTCATGCATAAATGTCATACTACGTGGCATGATCTGCTCGCCAACACAACGTGCAGCTCGTTAAGTGGAGTAAAGAAGTGAACAGAGCAAGTGGTTGCGTCAGTGGATCACGTCAGAGCGCAGCTCGTCTGAATGATTATAACAAGATGTTAAATCGATCATAAACATACTTTAACAGCTGCAGACAAGAAGGAAAGAAAATGCTGTTTTACCAAGCCATGACAATGTAAACATGACAATTACCTTTTTAGACGGCTCCAAATGCTTTCTCCAGCTAATTCAGCACACGTGTGTGAACGGCGCTGCTGGAGCGGTCCTCTGTGATTCATTAAGTGATTACAGCTGTTTTCAACAAACAAATTGCAGAGAAAATAATTATTTTATATACGCAGCATCCAGCGCAGAGCGCGTGGCAGGCGGCGGAACAAAGCACGGCATCCAGCTGGGATCACAGTGGGTGGAATCATCACGATGACGTGCGTGCAAGTGCTTGCAGGTAGTGTCAGTGCACCTTTAGGTGCTCGTTTACTGACCATGGCTTCACACCTGATGCTGTGATGTTTGTGGAATCAATGGACACCCTGATTGCAGCACCTGATAAGCTGATTGAGAAACTGGAGCATCTGGGTTTGTAATTGTTCACAGGTAAGATTGAGATCCAGGTTTTCAGTGACTTTGTGCACTCAGCCATCAGAATTGTATTTTTACACAACAATCTGTGTGGAACTAGTAGAGACCTTCAGTCATCTCGGCAGTAACATTTAAGGCCAATTCACACATGAAGTTTTTGATGCTGGCCCTAGTAGCAGATTCTCAAAAATCTCATGAAATGCCACAGAAGGCTCCAGGGATCCAAATTTTCTGTCTTCAACGCAGGTCAACGTAGGTCAGCAGATGTCGATGCGCAAAATGAAATGAATTCCTAAAGGGGGAATGGAAAGACTTTTGTATGTGGCTTCTTTGAAGGATCTTTGGGTACCTCTAAAATCACTATGACACTTGCATCAAGTGGTGCATTTCTCTGCACACAATACAGCATGTACGTAGGTGCCTCAGCATTGAAGTCCTCTAGCATACTAGCATAGTAAGGTATTATGCTTCCTACCCTTTTAAGTTAATTTTATTAGTAAACAGAGCTGGTCTCTGCCTCAACTTTATCTGAAGTCTGGGTCCGTTAGTGAAGCTTGGGGCTAGTGGCCGATGATCACCTTAGTATTTCTTCCTGCATTCCTGTTGCTTAATGCTGACCAATTATACTTTGAGTGTCATTTTTCTGGCCGACTGATTGTGTTTTCTTTTTCTCTGTGTACAAGATACGACTGGATCCACGTGCTGGATTGGATGATTTCTGTTGCGGATGTGGGATGGACTCCACTGTAGGAACAGATCCAACGTGTGGCTCAATGAACCCCCCCTGCCCCGAGCCACCAACCAATTGAGGATGGACTGGATGCCGGCATGGACTCTCAATTGTTGTGTTGTGTTCTGGATTGTAAACCTTTTTGGTAGAATGGCTTAAGCGGTGGATCACCCCTTTGATTCTGGTCTGCTTGAGGTTTCTTCCTCAATATCATCAGAGGGAGTTTTTCCTTACTACTGTCACCTGTGTGCTTGCTCTAGGGGTTGGTAAGGTTAGACCTTACTTGTGTAAAGTACCTTGAGGCAGCTTTGTTGTGATTTTGCACTGTAAACTAAATACATTTAAATTGAATTGACCCCAGGAACTTGAAAAGATCAAGGTGGACCCCCATGTTTTACCTGGCTGCATCAGACAGATGGTTACTATTGAGAGGTGGGGATGCATCAGTTTTCTGCCTGTGTGGTTCCCATCCAGAAACCAGTGTGGTTCCATGGCGTGGTGCACGCTCGCAGACATGATTTGTCAGTTTATTATTTGAATATCAGTAACATTGTATCGACATTTGTAGTTTCTCTGCTCTTTTCAGGCCATTAAATAGGAAAATCTCCAAAATATAAACAAAAATATAAACCGTATTTAAGTCTCACCCTGGTTGCGGTACGCTGACTGAGATAAAGCCATGTAGGGTTCATGGAAGAGTCATCTACTGCAGCTGCTGCTCTATTTGCTTGGCAAGACAGTGATCCTCGGCACTGCCAGAGACTAAATTAACAAGACTTCGCCTAATTAAGCAAGTTTATTGGGCCCTGGGGAGTTTTTCTCATACAATTCCCATCCATCCTTATTTATATCCTTTACTTCTTCTTGTATTTCCTCCATCTGGGGAGTGTGCGATCTATATCATGATTACACATAAGTGCTCTTCTGTGCGCGCTGTTAAAAAGATGCACGTGGATACATGCTGGAACAAAATATTACTCCCTCAGTACAATCGTGCACAAATTGGATAGAAGACAAAAGTGCAAAAATAATAACTTTTGCAGATGATATGATGTGCAGAAATATTGCACGTTAGATGGATGCATGCAGGTATGCATGAATAGAAACCGTCATGCAGCAACGTGCACCAGATGAGCCTGAATCACACGTCACCTCTCAGCGCTTCCGCTTTCACTTATGTATTTATTTTTGCAGTGGCTGAGAAATAGAACATCCTCTATAACCAACGTTCACCCCCTCTACACCCCCCCCCCCCCTTTTTTTTTTCCTATCTCACCTGTAGATCCCCTCTAAGGCTTATGCAAATACTTTTACTATAATTTCAGTTCGGCTTCTTGATCAGCACTGTGCAGTTCTGCGTGGTGACACGCCGACACGCTGCAAACAGGTAAACAACTAAACATTAAAGAAAATAAGCAGGAGAAGAGGTAGAAGAGGATAAAAGCGTTGAAAAGGCAAGCGAAGCTCACAGAGGACGACTCTCATCAAGAGAGATGTCGTTCTTTAATCAAATCTTAGCTGGAGGTTGATTTGATGTTTGTGATATTGCTTTTACTGATTTTTTTTTTTCTTCTTCTTCTTTCCTCGCGTAGGGAGATTCTCTTGGGGTGCCGAGACTCTTTGCATAGATCCAAATATAAAAATCAAATGAAAATTAAAATGAGAAGAGATTGGTTTTTGCTTTGGCATTGATACAGAATAAACAAACAGTATTGGAAACATTTGTGGTACTGAAAGTAAAAGCAAAAATAGATAATCAAGTCCAACGTAGGACAAAGGAAAGAAACTATTTTTTGAGTTTGCTTGGTCGAAATCTGGCAATAAGGACGCAATGGGATCCCCTGAGTGGAACATCCCAACACCATCCCACGTTACCACTGACCTGAACTAACCTTGGACAATTTCATCTCACTAATAGGCTTCAGTCAAAATAGGCAAAAGAATAAAGTAATAAAGTAATAAATGATTGCTGCAAACAAAATTAAGAAATTACATGTACACAAGTATTCACAGTCGTTGCCATGAAGCTCAAAATTGAGCTCAGGTGCATCCTGTTTCAACTGATCATTCTTGAGATGTTATTACAGCTTAATTGGAGTCCACCTGGAGTAAATTCAGTTGACTGGACATGATTTGGAAAGACACACACCTGTTTACATATACTCAACAAAAATATAAACGCAACACTTTTGGTTTTGCTCCCATTTTGTATGAGATGAACTCAAAGATCTAAAACTTTTTCCACATACACAATATCACCATTTCCCTCAAATATTGTTCACAAACCAGTCTAAATCTGTGATAGTGAGCACTTCTCCTTTGCTGAGATAATCCATCCCACCTCACAGGTGTGCCATATCAAGATGCTGATTAGACACCATGATTAGTGCACAGGTGTGCCTTAGACTGCCCACAATAAAAGGCCACTCTGAAAGGTGCAGTTTTGTTTTATTGGGAGGGGGATACCAGTCAGTATCTGGTGTGACCACCATTTGCCTCATGCAGTGCAACACATCTCCTTCGCATAGAGTTGATCAGGTTGTCAATTGTGGCCTGTGGAATGTTGGTCCACTCCTCTTCAATGACTGTGCAAAGTTGCGACGATGAACTGGAGTCAGGTCGAGACCCCGGTGAGGACGACGAGCATGCAGATGAGCTTCCCTGAGACGGTTTCTGACAGTTTGTGCAGAAATTCTTTGGTTATGCAAACCAATTGTTTCAGCAACTGTCCGAGTGGCTGGTCTCAGACGATCTTGGAGGTGAACATGCTGGATGTGGAGGTCCTGGGCTGGTGTGGTTACACGTGGTCTGCGGTTGTGAGGCTGGTTGGATGTACTGCCAAATTCTCTTAAACGCCTTTGGCGACGGCTTATGGTAGAGAAATGAACATTCAATACACGAGCAACAGCTCTTGTTGACATTCCTGCTGTCAGCATGCCAATTGCACACTCCCTCAAATCTTGCAACATCTGTGGCATTGTGCTGTGTGATAAAACTGCACCTTTCAGAGTGGCCTTTTATTGTGGGCAGTCTAAGGCACACCTGTGCACTAATCATGGTGTCTAATCAGCATCTTGATATGGCACACCTGTGAGGTGGGATGGATTATCTCAGCAAAGGAGAAGTGCTCACTATCACAGATTTAGACTGGTTTGTGAACAATATTTGAGGGAAATGGTGATATTGTGTATGTGGAAAAAGTTTTGGATCTTTGAGTTCATCTCATACAAAATGGGAGCAAAACCAAAAGTGTTGCATTTATATTTTTGTTGAGTGTATAAGGACCCACAGTTGACAGTGCATGTCAGAGCACAAACCAAGCATGAAGTCAAAGGAATTGCCTGTAGACCTCTGGGAAAGGCTACAGGAACATTGTTACTGTTTTGAAGGTCCCAATGAGTACAGTGGCCTCCATCACCCATAAATGGAAGAAGTTCAGATCCACCAGGACTCTTCCTAGAGCTGGCCGCATGTCTAAACTGAGCAATCGGGGGAGAAGGGCCTTAGTCAGGGAGGTGACCAAGAACCTGATGGTCATTCTGTCAGAGCTCCAGCACTGAGACAGAGGAGAACCTTCCAGAAGAAGAACCACCACTGCAGCAATCCACCAATCAGGCCTGTATGGTAGAGCGGCCAGACAAATGGCCACTCCTTAGTAAACGGCACATGGCAGCCAGGGGTTTGGCAAATGGACCCGAAGGACTCTCAGACCATGAGAAACAAAATTCTCTGGTCTGATGACAGTAAGACTGAAGTCTTTGGTGTGTCAGGTGTCATGTTTGGAGGGAACTAGGCACCTCTTATCACCTAGCCAACACTATCACCTAAGTGAAGCATGGTGGTGGCAGCATCATGCTGTAGGGATGTTTTTAGTGGAAGGAACTGGGAGACTAGTCAGGACTGAGGGAAAAATGAATGCCAAGATATCAAAGGAGTGGCTTCAGGACAACTCTGTGAATGTCCTTGAGTGGCCCAGCCAGAGTCCAGACCTGAATCTGATTGAACATCTCTGGAGAGATCTGAAAATGGCTCTGCACAGACACTCCCCATCCAACCTGATGTAGCTTGAGAGGTGCTGAAAGAGGAATGGGCAAAACTTCCCAAAGATAGGTGCACCAAGCTTGTGGCATCATATTCAAGAGCAAAAGGTGTGAATACTTATGTACACATAATTCCATAGCTTTTTATTTTCAATAAATTTGCAAAAATTTCAACAAACCTTTTTTATGTTGTCATTATGGGGTGTTGCTTGTAGAATTTTGAGGGGGAAAAATGAACTTAGTCCATTTTGGAATAAGGCTGTAACATAACAAAATGTGGAAAAGTGGAGCGCTGAGAATACTTTCAGGATGCAGTGTATGCCCATAGTCACAGAGGTGGGGTACACCTTGGACAAGACACCAATTCTCTTTGGATGTGGTTGTACGCCAGAGAACTCAGAGCGAACCCACGCAAACACAGGGAGCATGCAAACTTCACACAGAAAAGCCCAAGGTGGGAAGCGATCCCATGACCTTGCTGTGAGGCAACAGTGCTAACCACTAAGCCACTGTGTTGCTCCTGAGCATTTCAAATAAATATAATATTTCCTGAAGTAATTGTCTCATTTCCCTTTGTAAATGATTTATGACCATGCTTTGTGAAACACTCAGCTCAGTTAGCTTCAAGCATTTTGAAGCAGCAAGATGTTTTCTGATTCAATTGCTCCATGATGTGTTTTAACTTTTTCAAAATAGTGAATCATTTTCAGATGTAAATCTTCCATTTGCTGTTTCATGGATCTCAAAATAGTTGGGCCACTTAAGTGTTTCAAGCATTTTGAAGCAGTGGATTTGTTTCTGAATCATTTGCTTTGTTTCCCATTTTGAGGTTTTTAAAACAGTGGATCATTTCCTTATGTAAATGTTCCATTTGCTCTTGCAAGGATCTCAAAGCAGTTGGTCCATTTAGTGTTTTATGTGTTTTGAAATGAAGTGGATGCTTTACTGACAATAATTTCTTGGAGTAATTGTTTCAGTTAATTTGGTTCATTTACCATTTCAAAAAAGTAGATTTTTTTTTCTGAATCATTTGCTTCAAAATAGTGTATAATTTTCTGATGTTGTTCCATTTGTGAAGGATCTCAAAAGACCTTACTGTTTCAAGTGTTTTGAAACAATGAATACTTTTTCAATAATTATGTTTACTGTTTGGGACACTTTAAATAATGAATAATTTCCTGGAGTAATGAGTTAAATAATTTGGTTCATTTTGCATTTCAAGCATTCTGAAACAGTGAGTTATTTTGATGTAATTGTTCAATTTTCTGCTCAAGCCAGCTGATTCACTTAGTTTTTAAAATGTTTTGAAACAGCGAATCATTTTCTGAAACAATTATTCTATTGTTTTAAGCATTACAAAAAAATTGTATTTCTTCTTGTGGCCATTTCAAGACAAGTCTATTTTAAAACAGTTACTCATTTTATGAATTAGTGGCTCCATTTACTTTTTTGAGTACAAAAATCTTAACGTTTTGAGAATTTTGAAACAATATTGTATTCTAAAGAAATGTGCCATCAAGTGTCTCAAGCTTTGTGATACAGTGGAACAGTGTATGGTTTTATGTGGTTGCAGGGAAGTGTGTTTTTGGTGCTGAACGTTCCCGGTTCAATGCTCACCCTTGCCCATTGCCCATGTAACATGGAGTTGCATCAGAAAAGACATTCTGCATAAAACTTGTGCCGCCACGGACCTTCTGCCTAACAGGAAGTATATCTGAAATGAAACTGGCAATTAATGCACACAGCAATATGCATATGTGCTGACATCATTTATTAAAATAGAACACTCTAAAAATATGACACCCCTCCCTCCACCCCCCAACAGAAAGGTTGACATTTGTGCCATATACTGTTTTTAGCATTTCAAAACAGTGTCTAATTTTCTGATGTAAATGTTCCATTTGGTCTTGTGAAGGATCTCAAAAGGACTTACTGATTCAAGTGTTTTGAAACAATGAATACTTTTGCAATAATTATGTTTACTGTTTGGAACATTCTGAAATAATGAATAATTTCCTGGAGTAATGGGTTAAATAATTTGGTTCATTTTGCATTTCAAGCATTCTGAAACATGTAATGTAACTGTTCCATTTTCTGCTCAAACGTTTCACTAGTTTTTCAAATGTTTTGAAACAGCGAATCATTTTCTGAAACAATTATTCTATTGTTTTAAGCATTACAAAAAAAACTGCATTTCTTCTTGTGGCCATTTCAAGACAAGACTATTTTAAAACAGTTAGTCATTTTCTGAATGAGTTGCTCCATTTACTGTTTTGAGTACAAAAATCTTACCGTTTTGAGAATTTTGAAACAATATTGGATAAAACAAATGTGTCATCAAGTGTTTCAAGCTTTTTGATACAGTGGATCTTTTTATAAAGTGTATGGTTTTATTTGGTTGCCAGGAAGGTGGCCAAGCGGTTAAGTGTGTTTGTTTTTGGTGCTGAAGGTTCCCGGTTCAGTTCTCACCCTTGCCCGTGTAACATGGAGTTGCGTCAGAAAAGGCATTCTGCATAAAACGTGTGGAATTATATCTGAAATAAAACTGGCAACTAATGCAAACAGTAACATGCATATGTGCTGACATCATTCATTAAAATAGAACACTGTTAAAATATGACACACACACCCCTCCACCCCCAACAGAAAGGTTGACATTTTGAAAGTGTGCATGATTAATGCTTCATAACTTCAATACTTACTCAACGACATTTAGTTTTAAGGAACCCGACACATCCAAAACGTGTTTCCCAGTTTAAATTAGCAAGTACTCTAATTTTAGACCAAATTATTCTCTGGCGAAAGTGAAGTAGCAGCACTGACGGAGAACCTGTTAATTAATCAAGCTGTTAGGAAAAACACAGGATGTGTTAATTGGGCCTGAAGTTAACCAGGTGACAGGTCTCTCACTCACACATGCTTTCAGCATTTCATCAGCCCTTATGCAATCACACCAAAACATGTTCACTCCTTTCACCCACTCACGTCCAACTGAATTATCTACTCAATCAAGTGCGGGCTGACGTCTGGACAGCCCGCACTTCCAGCTCAGACTTGATTAGTTGCAGAAACCAGGTTAGTGAGGAGGAGGGAAGGACAGAGTGGAGAGGTAACAAAGCACAGAAGGAATGGGAAAGAGAGAACAACACAGACAAAAAAACTGAAAGAGGACAATCACAGCAGGCACAGCATCAGGATTAGTGCAAATCCAAAAGGTTTTCGTTAAAAACAGAGGTCGAACTACTACCAGCGCCCTATGTATGATTTGCTGCCAGGCAGACGAAACAGGCAAAGTGCACGTCAAACCTGCACCACAGCATCTAAAAGACCTGAGCAGCACGCAGCACAGCAGAGGACGAGAAAACTGTTTCAGGTAAACAGCAGGAATCTGAGGGGAAGGAGGTCAGGTGAAGAGCCAGGAATGAAAGGATGACAGGAGTCGCAAAAGGACAAAAGTTGCAGAGTCGCAGTGCTATACTTGGATTATGTTGACAATGATGCCATAAACTCACAACCATCCAGCAGACATCTTCATAACATGACATCATTCCTCCTGAAACATTAGAGATGATTAAACAAATGATCACTATTAAAGGGGTCATGAAGTGCAATGAACAGCTACATTTAAATTCAACCACACCTGCTCCTAATTGTCATCATCCATTGAGCATCCGCAGAGCATCCAGTGAGATATTATATAAGAAAAACAAAGAGCATTTTTGGATTAATCTAGGGCACCAGAGATCACAAAATCTAAAATGTGCACAGTAAATTTTGCTGAGTAAAATTTACTCTACCTGTATAACATTTGGTCCCAGTCTTTACAGAGTAAACTACACTATTCTAGAGTGAAATCAGCTCTACCGTCTTGTCAAATGAAGTGTTTCTACTCCAATAAGAGTTGATTTTACACTGTGATAGAGTTGATTTAGAAGGTGATATAGTACACTGTGTGTTGTTATATTTAAAATCCTTCTTAAATGCACCTTTAATTTAGAGACAGACAAGATGTTAGCGTTTATAGTTTAGGAGTTATTATGCTGCCAAACTGGAGGGGGTGGACTATCCATCCATCCAGCCATCCATCCATCCATCCATCCATCCTTTGACTTATTATATTTCACAACGTGTATACCGCGATCTTTCCCAAAGCCAAGGAAAACCTGGTTTTATCTCATAATATATTTCAAAAATGATTCATTTTATACATCTATACTACAAAAATCTTTGTGGATTTTTGTTTGTCTACAGGACATCCACACAGATGCTGAGAATGACAGCCTCAACACTATTATTAGACTCAATTGGCTTTGCTCAAAATGTAAATGAGTCCACCCACCACTTTAATCATACCTTAGATCTTGTTCTGACTTATGGTATGGAAATTGAAGACTTAACTGTATTCCCTGAAAACTCCCTTCTGTCTGATCATTTCTTAATAACATTTACATTTACTCTGATGGACTACCCAGCAGTGGGGAATAAGTTTCATTACACTGGAAGTCTTTCAGAAAGCACTGTAACTAGGTTTAAGGATATGATTCCTTCTTTATGTTCTCTAATGCCATATACCAACACAGTGCAGAGTAGCTACCTAAACTCTGTAAGTGAGATAGAGTATCTCGTCAATAGTTTTACATCCTCATTGAAGACAACTTTGGATGCTGTAGCTCCTCTGAAAAAGAGAGCTTTAAATCAGAAGTGCCTGACTCCGTGGTATAACCCACAAACTCGCAGCTTAAAGCAGATAACCCGTAAGTTGGAGAGGAAATGGCGTCTCACTAATTTAGAAGATCTTCACTTAGCCTGGAAAAAGAGTCTGTTGCTCTATATAGCTAGAGTGCTGACAGGGACTACAAGGAGAGAGCATATCTCACCCATATTGGCCTCTCTTCAGTGGCTTCCTGTTAATTCTAGAATAGAATTTAAAATTCTTCTTCTTACTTATAAGGTTTTGAATAATCAGGTCCCATCTTATCTTAGGGACCTCATAGTACCATATCACCCCAACAGAGCGCTTCGCTCTCAGACTGCAGGCTTACTTGTAGTTCCTAGGGTTTGTAAGAGTAGAATGGGAGGCAGAGCCTTCAGCTTTCAGGCTCCTCTCCTGTGGAACCAGCTCCCAATTCAGATCAGGGAGACAGACACCCTCTCTACTTTTAAGATTAGGCTTAAAACTTTCCTTTTTGCTAAAGCTTATAGTTAGGGCTGGATCAGGTGACCCTGAACCATCCCTTAGTTATGCTGCTATAGACTTAGACTGCTGGGGGGTTCCAATGATGCACTGAGTATTTCTTTCTCTTTTTGCTCTGTATGCACCACTCTGCATTTAATCATTAGTGATTGATCTCTGCTCCCCTCCACAGCATGTCTTTTTCCTGGTTCTCTCCCTCCGCCCCAACCAGTCCCAGCAGAAGACTGCCCCTCCTTGAGCCTGGTTCTGCTGGAGGTTTCTTCCTGTTAAAAGGGAGTTTTTCCTTCCCACTGTTGCCAAGTGCTTGCTCACAGGGGGTCGTTTTGACCATTGGGGTTTTTCCGTAATTATTGTATGACCTTGCCTTACAATATAAGACGCCTTGGGGCAACTGTTTGTTGTGATTTGGCGCTATATAAATAAAATTGATTTGATTTGATTTGACATGCACACTGCTGAGCTGATATGGTCTCGTTGTCGCACATCCGCGTGGTCTGTAGAGGGGAGAGACAGGGGCTGTGTCTCGGTTTATTGGCCACATCCTTCAAAGGCTGCCTTCATTGACCGCATACATCGTAGTGGCGTGATTAAGCTGTTCTGAAGGCTCCTGTGGTTGCAGCATCCTTCCCCCCAAAACTGGACAAAATAGTTATATTCGTCATGGCACAAACAATTTAAAGAGTCATTAGGCAATTTCATTCATTTATTTATTAATTACAAAAAAATGGTTGGTAAATTTTTTTAAAAAGATCAATTTGAGGCTCTACATGTACAATTGTAATTAACACATGATTATAAGTACAAATAAGCACTGAAAAATGATTACTAATTCACGGGTTAAACCCACACCGCTAGGCTGCAGCATGGTTATGGGCAGGATAAACTAGCGACACAACCGCCAGACTGTCTCATTTTAGAAAGCGTAGGTCAGCCTCTGCAGTCCAGATCTTTGCAGAATGCAGCCTGAATGCAGCCGAAGGATGCAGCACCCTGGAGAACACAGCCCGAAATGCATTCTAGTTTCAAAAGCATGGGGGTGTGGCCAACAATGCCTCTTCTCTGTTTAAAACAACAGGTGCATAAACAGGTTGTTTCTTTAATGCCTGAATTTTTGTTTTTTAAAGGATGCATCACCTCGGAACCTATGCAGATGATTTTGTCAAAAAAATTACTGTGCACAAAAAAGCCCCAAAGCCTCAAATTAATTTGCACTGCATGGATGTTCTTTGAGTACAGAACAAGTGGTGCTATAAGCCCTTTGGTGATGTAATTTATTCATCACACCACAATTCCCATAATACTTTAAATGATCAATTTCATGATAAATGATGAACAATTAAAATTTTTCTCTCCATCATAGGCGGGGCTCCTATACTGTCCTATACTGACTGGACGAAAAAGTCATCACATTTGGTTCGAATAATTAAACTGATTTTGGTGTTGAAACCAATAATTGATTGCGTGCATCTCGAGTTTTCGCTGTCTGTTCTGCAGCATCTCTGCCATCACACGAACCCACTGATTCGTTTTAACTATCTCTGTTTAATCCTCACTGACACTTAAGGCTAAATAAGGGGAAGAAATAAAGATAAGGTTATGAAGCATTCTTTTGTGCGCTGGAAAAATCAGTCAAACTGAAGAGGAATAACGCAATCGCTACTCTTGGCTGAGAGGACATCGAGTTTAACGGGTGGAAATGTAGATAACGGTTGTGTCTCATCTGCCTTGGCTGGGTCTTCTTTTTTGTTTCTTTCCTCCTGTGACTTTTTGGTGAACTCTCTGCTCCCTCCCTTCCAGCAAGAGCAGAGGAGGAACTCACAGCATTTCTAGTAAAAGACTGGAACGCTCTTCCTCCCAGAAAAGCTCACTTTTTCCTCATTGGTGGATGAATCTCTTCCTTCCTCCAATCTGTGATCCTCTCCCCTCTTCTCCATCTTCAGCTCCCCGTCTTTTCCCCTTCGTTCCTTCTTCCGTCTCTCATGACTCGACACACAAAATATGCATAAGAATGAGATGATGTAAAGTTACTCTGCGCTTTTGCAAGAGCAGGCACCTGAAACCCAAACAGCTGCTTCATATTTTCCGATTAAGTCCAGAAATGTGTTTCTCAGAGGGCACGGATTAGGAGGAGACAACACAAATAACGTATTACTCCCACAGATGCCCCACAAATTCTGCAGCAGTTTCCTTCAACAAGTGTGGAATCTTAGAAAGGAGAAGTTGATCTTAATGTGTCAAGTGCGGCAGATTCGTCGCCATATGGGGTGAAGGTGCAAAAACAAAAGAATTCTGCAGAATTCCCGATCTGTGTCTTTGATGTCGAATGCAGTCTTCTGAGCTCTGGTGTCTTGACAGTGTTGTTGCAGATTTACCTCCATGTCACAATGTTGATGTCAACCAAACTGAAAGTTCTTATGATGTCTCAATGGCCAAGGTTAATAAACCAAAAAGTGTCATCAAATTTGGAAAACCAAATGATGAAACAGGATTCGATTGTTCTACAAGTGTACGGCTTTTGTCACCACTCTTGATACAAACTAGGCTAAAGTGGTTTCAGTGGGAAATTAGGCATCTAATACCATCAAAGGTTTTAAGCTGTTTGTTCCTGACACCTCTTCTTCTTTGTCTCTCACAGTTCATCCCTTCAGACCAGGTGCTGAGATGAGGTGCTGCATGCTACAGTCTTCATATGAAAGCCCACTGATGCGTGGGTGACCCCTGCCTAAAGTGCTGACACCTGTGCGGCCACACCCATGAGTGCAAATAAAGGTCAACTACGGCAGTTGCAAAATGGACTATGCTGATCTGAACTAGACTGGACTAGACTGGATCTGAAGACCCAACCCCACCCCACACCCCAAAACTGGTGCTGTCCTGGACATCTGCGTGAACTTAATAATTCTCAAAAATTTGATGTTCCTCTGTATTGTTAAAAATGTTTTTTATTAGTATGACTTAAGCAGTGGGTCACCCCTTTGAGTCTGGTCTGCTTGAGGTTTCTTCCTCAAAATTATCAGAGGGAGTTTTTCATTACCACTGTTGCCTGTGTGCTTGCTCTAGGGGTTGATAAGGTTAGACCTTACTGAGGCAGCTTTGCTGTGATTTGATGCTATATAAATAAAATAAATTGAAACAGAGTATGTTGCTTTCTGTTTTGTATCTCCAAAATCAAATCCATCCGCTAGAGCTCCTTCTTCCTCACTTCTCTTTCCTCTGCTGTTGCCATCTTTGCAGCCTGCTGAGAGTTTTGTTCCATTCTATATGTTCAGAGACAGAAGCACCATGAGGCAGAAGTACAAATCCGGACATGTCAGAAATAAAAACACTGAGAACTTCAGTGCACCTTTTTGGTGCAACTGCCACCTCATGAAGTTGCTTTGGGTTCCAAATGGTATGGACTGGTGGTCCATCTTGGTCAGCACATGTCTGGGAGCATATGCTGTTGCTGCATCCAACACACTACGGAACCACCTTAGGTCCTGGATGGCAACCACCCAAGCAGACCACCTGTGCATCTCCACAGCTGTAAAATAACCATCTATCTGCTACAGCCAGGTGAAAGTTGGGCATGTCTTTGGCCTTCTGGAGCTGCAGTGGTCCTCAACACTGAGACACCTGTGTGCTGTGTTGTAGCTGATATGCCCTAACAATGCAAGTGATAGTCTTTATCTGAGTCTCCCTAAATAACCACTCATTTGGCACAAAGGTCCCATTTCCACCTGCTGGAACTTGCAGAACATTTTAGAGGGTCCGATACTTTTGTGCGTCTCCACTGCACGGTCGTTGCTGACTGGCCCAACACAAGTACAACAAGGTGACATCATCAAACACCATTTGTAAAAGTAAAAGTACAAATAACAATGTTTCTTTGTTGTAAGTTTTTTCTGTTGTTGTTTTGGACTGTCTGTGCTGAATAAATTAATTAATTAATTCATTCATTCATTCAAACTGACCTTTCTCACTATTTTTGCTGTTTTTACCCCATAACTCCATAACATTCAGTCATAGACAGTCCAAAGTGTATTTTTTTTTGGAATTGTTATGTTCAGACAAATAATGTGGTATAGTTTTTAACATGATTGGAACATTTTTACATTTTGACCTCTGTGTAATTCTTCTAATTCTTCAAAAGTAAGCAGAAACTAGCAGGATAAATGCAATGGAGAGAAAAGGCAACAGATGGACTGATGAGGAGGTCCAGGTGATGGACAAGTGCAGCAACACAAATCCAGTGGAATGCTGACCTCCGGGAGCTGGCAACGCAGGGAACAAAAGACTCACTGCATTTTTGTTCAATGACGGATTTGTGGAAAATAGCTACACTTTGGTGTCTAGGTTCCGCCCTCATCCCACCCAAATATCTCAAGTATTAATCTGTGGGGACTGATGAGGTCAAAGCCTTGACTCTAAACTCTATGTGCTGCTGCTGCTGCCATAAAGATTTTCAACACAAGATATATACAAATTATTCCCCCAAATGGAGTCCACAGGTGGATGCTGGGGTGGAGGCGGGGCTGACAGTAGGCAGCGAAGTTGACGCACCACTGGCAGAGTATGAGGAGAGTGAGACATGATAAGTGAATGTGGAGTCAGGCAGCTTGAGTTGTCTGCCAGAAGTAATTCATGAGTTCGCTCCATACAGCGGCTATATATTAAAACAAAACACTTTGTATTTGTTTGAACCTCTGGTTTCTGGAGGAGAGCAATGGCACCAATCACATTAAATATAAACACACGCTGTGGTAATCTCATTGAAGAGGTGCTTTTTTCCATTTCCATTCTTTCAGCTGTTTGAGATTTATAAATAAAACATATGAGGATATAAAACCACATCAGTCTGAGCTCTCTGACTCTCTGTGTAGACAATGTTAAGTAAGAACCTTAAATATTTAGCCACATTGTTAAACTACACGCCACTTACATTTATTAAAAACAGAGTTATGCAAAATTAAAATTAGTGATTTTGCGCAATAAAGGGAAATGTATAACAGAGGGTCGAAGGGGAGGATGTGCTGATGTGTGCATTTGACAGAGAAAGACATGATATTTGCAGAAAGTAAAAGCTCTTGTGTGCACAGTAAATTGATTTCTGAAGTTCATAATTTTTCTGGATTTCTCACAAACCCTGATCACATCTATATCACTGATTCGCTGAATCTATTTCCACAGGGGACATCATTTAATTTGCATTCACATAGCAACAAAGCACATTTATTGAAAGAGCAACAGAGATGAGAACTTGAATGGAGACAAGAAGATAAGATAAGAAACTTTATTGATCCCACAGCGGGGAAAATCAATTGTTGCAGCAGCAAGAGTTGTATACTAATAAAGAAAAAAAAATATTTATATTAAAGAAAGGTGACTAAAATATAATGCAATGTTTGCTGGTGGCTGCATAAATAGTGATATGAACACATTATGTGAAAATAGAAAATAAGCGAGTATAGATATGGTTGAATTATTGCACAGGGTAAATTGCACTAATGTTCATCTAATAAAGTACAAAAGGTGTCGGCAGACGTTGTTAATAGTGCTAAATCAGCCGGTGGTTATGGTGCTAAAAACATTTTTAGGGATTCTGCAGACGAGTGGACAGATGAAAGAAAGAAGTCTCTCCATTTCATTTATGTTAGGTTTCTAATGGGAATGCATATAGCACTCAGATCCATGCAAAAACTTTGCAAAGCTCTGCAAGATTCTGCTTCATATCGAACAGACTTTGGAAGCTTTACCCAGGGGAGGTACACAGATGCATAGATCAGTATTGTCAGCTGAGCAACTAAGTCGCTAGGTGTAGCAACTTTTCAGACTGCTCTGACAACCTATTTCTTCCCCCAAACCAACAACAAAAACAAAAAAAATCAGTCTCTTGAAAACTTTCTCAGTAAGTTTTAGCAACTTGTGACTCAAATGAACTAAACACTAAAATGCATGTTTTCCCGATAAACAACACAAATGTATATATTTTTTTAATCACCTCCTCAGTCATAGCACCTTCTGCTTTCCTGCAAAATAACTCCAATAACTTTAACTTTTTCAATGTAAACTTAAACATATCTGCTAAAAGTGGAAATACGCCCATTTAAGATCCTCATAATTGGGGGGGGGGGGGTGTTGGGGAGTAGAGTGCCTTAACTGAGGGAGTGGCATCAACTCAGAATATGACACCATTTTGGTTCCAACTGTGCTGAACTACTGAATGAACCTTTAATGTTTTCAACATTTTTTAAAAATAATTTAACCACATACCACATCCACATCCAGGTACAGGTGCTATCAAAATAAATATAAAATAGTTGTCAAATTTACATAAATTTACAATTCATGATGATTTATTTAAATAATTTCAAACCTGATTCAGGCAGCTGCTGCTCTGTAACTCCGTATCAAGCAATGATGTGTTTTAAAGTTCTCTGTCTCTGGATTATGCTTTATTTTAGACTAATTTGACCCTCAACAAGCTTTTCTTTCTGCAATCATCACCTCCAAATCAAAGGGAAGCCGTAAATGTGCAGACTTTTTTATCCATTTTTAATCAGTGTACGCACTGCAAAAACTATTAAAATATGATGGCAGACAAAGGAGTAAAAGCAGAAAAGTGTCAGATCACAGCCTTTCTGTCTGATTTAACAGGTGCACGTCCAGGCACTTGGCAGGTTTGAGTCTGAGCATGGTTTGGAAAAAATAAAAGGTCAGACTTTTAATCACAGAAATGACTCTGGTCCCACTTTCCTGAAATCCGTGAGTGTCAGAGCTGGACTTTAATTTGTACCTCTATCTGTGCACGTCCAGACTGCTCAGGGTTTTTAATGGAAATACATTGCGATCAGACGGAACATTTTATCCAATGTGAGTGAAAATCCGTTATACAAAATCTTACATAAGGTGTTTATTACATCTAAAACAATACAAAAAGTTTGGGACTTATTTTGTCCGGTGACTGTGAATATCTGGTTTATACGATGACGGTTTAGATGAGTTTTACTGTACATGGGACTGAACAATAAATTTACCTCTCAAAGCTTTGACAGTGATGTCGGCTTCCATCCCACATGGCTGACTTTATTTTCCCAAATGTTTCTTCTGTTCGGATCTGAAGGGAATCTATACATCTTGAAGCCCTTGTTGTGTCTATTTTTGCATCCAAATGCACAACAAAAAGGCATTTTCAGCAAATAAATAAATAAAATAGCTGGATTTACATGCAAACAGATGGCACTGTGAGTCACGTGACCGATTTTTTTCAACTAGTCATGTCACCACTCTATCAATTAAGGCACGCTAGGGGGGGAGTGCACTCAATTTGAGCTGGTGCCTGAGGTAATCTAGGTTGCCTATGACAAGAAACACCTCTGGCAACACTGGCACAGAAGGAAGGACAAAGAGGAAGATCAAGGTATGATGACAATCGACAGCAGAAGGATGAAAGAGTGCAAGATCTAACAGTACAGGTCAAACACATAAAACTGTGTGTAGCTTCAAGACTAAAACACGTTTTAAATATGCACAAACTCTGCACTGTCAAAAACATTCATAGACAAGCCCTTAATGAGGCATCTGTGAACGACAACCTCCACCAGTTTCTCTGTTCTGTCAGGAGACAACTGCAGCTTTACTGAATTAGGAAGCATCTTCTAAAAGCAGTGACCTTTGTTCCACACCAGTAATCTTTGATCTGCAATCAAGATCACAAGGCAGCAGCGTCTTAAAACAATGCAGTGTCATTATCAAATTATCGCCACATGGATGCCTATAAACCTTCGACTACAGGACAAACTGCACCAAAGCAGTGATGCTCACAGCCACAAACTGCAAAAGGCAGCACTGTACATAACACCTGCATTAATATAAGGCACCATGTTGGGGTTATTTGCAGCCTGACTGTGTTTAAGAGTGCGCTTTGTGAATTTCTAGCAAATTAAACTGTTACATCCACTGGAGGTTATATTTGTGTTTTCAGTATTCAAATTTTTTTTAATCTCAGTAGCTGTTGTTGAATTGATACAGGAAGCTTTTTATTTGTTTGTGTTAGTTTTGTCTTGATGTGGAAGTGTTGGGCCACTCTCAGTCACCATACGTCTGCAGACCTTTGAGAATTTAAAAATTCACAGACGTGCTTTTGCCACAAATCATCTACAGTAAGATAAAGAGAGCTTAGATAATAAGCAGAGATGAGTTAACCCAGTACAAAAGCAGCATCGGTGCATTTCAAACACTGATTCAATGGATGCAGACTTTACAAAGTTTTGCTCAAACCTTAAACTCTGCTGCACCTTTTATTGTTCTCTCTTTTGCAGTCTATCTAATCCAAACACCTGTGAGAGGGGCTCACTGAAGCAGGAGCGGATGAGCACACCAACGCTAGACATTCAATATCATTGAAAAGGAGTCTGATGAAGAGAAATTAGTGAATCTCTAAAGAATGGATTTGTGCATGATTATATTTAAACTTTTGTTAATGAATTTCAGGATGGGCAGTGAGTTGCGATGTAACAGCAGAATATCAATATGGTGAATCCAGAAAGTATTCACCACGCTTCACTTTTTTCCACATTTTATATTACAGCCTTATTCCAAAATGGTCAAAATTAATTTTTTCCTCAAAATTCTACATACAGTACCCCTTAATGACAATGCAAAAAAGGTCGTTTTGAGATTATTGCAATTGTGATATGGCATGAAGCTCGGGTGCATCCAGTTTTCACTGATCATCTTAGGGATGTTTCTACAGCTTAATTGGAGTCCACCTGGGGTAAATTCAGTTGATTGGACATGATTTGGAAAGACATACACCTGTCTACATGTAAGGTGCCACAGTTGACAGTGCACGTCAGAGTGCAAACTAAGCAGGAAGCCAAAGGAATTGTTGGAAGACCTCCAACACAGGATTGTCTCGAGGCACAAATCTGGGGAAGGGTACAGAAACATTTCTGTTTTGAAGGTCTGAGTGAGCACAGTGGCCTCCATCATCCATAAATGGAAGAAGTTCAGATCCACCAGGACTCTTCCTAGAGTTGGGCGTCCGTCTAAATGGAGGGATCATGGGAGCCGGGTCTTAATCAGGGAGGTGACCAAGAACACGATGGTCACTCTATCAGAGCTCCAGCATTACACTGTGGTGAGAGGAGAACCTTCCAGAAGGACAACCATCTCTGCAGCAAACCACCAATCAAGCCTGTATGGTAGAGCAGCCAGGCGGAATCCACTCCTAGTAAAAGGCACATGGCAGCCCACCTGGAGTTTGCCAAAAGGCACCTGAAGGACTCTCAAACTATGAGAAACAAAATTCTCTGGTCTGATGAGACAGAGATTAAAATCTTTGACATGCATGCCCAACCTGGTCTCAGAGCAAGTCATGATTCAGCAGCATGAAATATACATTAATCTATTGATTCGTGATATTGTGACAAAAAATGCCTCATTTTCGTCATGGCAGCACAAATTCATTCTAATTAATTCTGTGATGACTGCGAGAAATTAAAAGTGAAGGGGGTGGGGGTCATGATGGTTATGTTTAAGGTTGGGGGTGGGGGTAGGGTTAGTAACAGTGAGTTAAAAAAAACTATCATGAAAATTTGACTCATTTTGTGACGGGAGCACACAAAAAAAAATGTGAGACTGGCATCACGTTTGGAGGAAAACCAGGCACCATCCATACAGTGAAGAATGATGATGGCAGCATTGAGGGAAACATGAATGTGGCAATGTACAGAGACATCCTGGATGAAAACTTGCTCCAGAGTGCTCTTGACCTCAGACTGGGGGGACAGTTCTTCTTTCAGCAGGACGATGACCCTAAACACACAGCCAAGATATCAAGGCTGTAACTGAGGCTGTAATTGCTCTCAAAGGTACATCAACAAAGTATTGAGCACAGGGTGTGAATATTTGTACGTGTTTTTTTTAGTTTTTACTTTTTTTAAATTGTAAAAATTAAAAAAAAAACCTTTTCATGTTGTTATTATGGGGTGTTGTGAGGAGAATTTTGAGAGAAAAAATATTTACATTTTGGAATAAGGCTGTAACATAACAAATGTGGAAATGGTCAGATGTACTGTAAATGCTCACACAGCTGCAGTGTGATCACACAGCCCCCGGGCTACAAAGCTAATGAGCATCCTCAGCTTCCTCTATTCGTTGTCTTTTTTTTTTGCTACCACAGGATGTGATGTGCACACCCCTATGTGCGTGCACATGAACATGCACAGACACTGCAGGGTGCTTCTATGAGCAGCGGACTAAATGCCAAGTCACCGAGGTAACCATGCAGAACTAAACACTGCACCGATTCAAGCACAACAGAAGGACATCCAAACACAGTGCATGTGTATTACAGAAAGATTTATAGGGAACTCGTGCACTATCGTGGAGAGTTTTGACAGAGAGGACAGCAGGTTTATTTTAAGTCCATCACAAAGTCAAACTAAGATGCCAAAGTGCTGCCAGTGGGAAAGTGACAAATCTTGCAGTTTCATGACTGACCGTTTCAGGCTGGCTCCAATAGCGAGTCAGTCCCGACACCTGTGTTAAATGGTCCATCTTCATAGCAGAAATAATTGTTTACAGCCTGCTCACAACAACTGCACAGGAGGTAACTTTTGTATAACTTCAGTTTTCTTCAAACTTTTCTTCCTGGGTTTTAAAATTATTATTTATTTTCTTTTATAATTATTTACAGTGCTTTTTCTTTCGTGCCCACAGTCGAGGGAATTTTCACAGCCTCTTTTCCCATAATATCAATATAACAACAGCCCACAACCATCCTGAGCATGTTGTGTGCAAATGTGTCATCATTTTTGCCACACAAGTGCCACTCAGCATCTATTGGCAGGGGCACAACAGGCAGTGCAAGGACCCCCCCCCCCCCCCCCCCTTTCAGGGACCAGTAAACCTGCTGAATGATGTTTCTCAATGCTCTATTCAACAACAAGTGACTGATCTAGATGTATTTATACAGTCCTACAGTCCATGATTCAGTGAGGTGTAGCAAGGGTGTTCACTTTTTCACCCTTGTCACCATAATGTCACAGCATCATATTCAAGATTGTACAATACAAGTTCAAATTAATAAAAAGCAGGTTATAAAGTTTCTTTTCTCTGTGATTGCATTTTGTGGTGAAATATGTACCAAAATGTAAGAAATGGCACCGAAAAATTCAAAACCGAGACACATTCCCAAATCCACGCCCCCCCCCCCCCCCCCTTAACAAAATTCCAGATCTGCCCCCTGCATGAGAGTGCGACATGGCATTCGAGTGGCACTTGTAAGTTATGTATATAGACTACTAAGTAGTTTGGTCCTATTTTTGTCGCAAGTCCATGTGACATTCACATTTGGGTGAGATGCACTAATTTAGATTAGTTTACACAGAATTTTACTGATCCCATGGGAAGCCTCCCTCAGGGAAATTGATGTTCTAGCAGCGTTGTATAGCAGCACACAGGGTAAGCACACAGAGTATCAAAAGTGAAAGTAAAAAACAGTTTGCAAATATAAATACACAAGTTAAATACCAGACATACTGATCAATACTGGTTTAATAATAATAATACATTTTATTTGTAATGCACTTTACATTCATGGAATCTCAAAGTGCTAGTGGCTAGTGGTTTACTGGCTACTGTTCCTCTCCTTCCCGTCCTCTGTCTTCCTGTGAGGAGTTGTACCGTCTGATGGCCTAAGGGACAAAGGAGTTTTCAGCCTGTTGGTCCTGCACTTGGGAAGGAGCAGTCTGTGGCTGACGCGGCTCCTCTTGTTGCTGATGATGGTGTGCAGAAGGTGACTGGCATTGTCCATAATGTCCAGCAGTTTGTCCAGTGTTCTCTTTTGTGCCACCGTCACAAGAGAGTTCAGCTTCATGCCAAACACAAAGTGGAAAAGAGGACGCTGGCTACTACAAACTGGTAGAACATCCACAGGAGTTTCCTGCAGATGTTAAACAGCCTCCTCAGAAAGTAGAACCTGCTTTGTCCCTTCCTGTACAGGCGGTTGGTGTGGATTGTCCAGTCCAGTTTGCTGTCCAGCCACAGTCCGAGGTACTTGTAGGAATCCACAGCCTCCAACTCAGCTCCCTCAATCAGAACTGGTCTTGCTCTGGACTTCCCAAAGTCAATGACCAGTGGTAAGTACCAATTCAGTGACATTCCAACTAAAAAAACACTGTCACAAATTGCCTGTTTTGCTGCAATTTTGTGTCTCTGACTACTCCCCAACAGTCACAGCCCAGCAGTGGCGGCGCCAGGAAATTTTTGTTGGGGGGGCTGAGGGGGAGCTGGGGTAAAAGTTGGAGGAGCTCCACAAAATGTTGTTGAAATGAACAATATATAGTAAATTGCTTTATAAATACCAAGGTATATGTTTTAGTCACCCGTGCTCCTCTAAAATGTGGTATCAGTGCACACACACATCACTTAGAATGATTGCTGAACAACGATATAGAGATTCTGTATATTCTGTCTTAGTGCGCGGCTGCGGCTGACGTGCGTGATGAATTCATGCGCAAAAAGTACTTCCCAGATAATTGTGATATATTCCTGTGAGATAATAAATATATCTCATCTAAATCAATTCTAAAATTTACCAGTAATAAAATTATAAAGATAAGTGAAGTTTTAAGAGTGGCCCTAAGAAATATTTAGGAAACCTAAATTTTTGGAGTATGGAGTATGGACTTGCGAATGCACAGAGGGTGATTTACAAATATCCTTTGATTTGTCCACATGCTTTGTGATCCACAAACACAAATTTCTGATTCGTAACTTGTGTGTGGGTTTTTACAAATAAATGTTTATTTGCATGACTGAAAATTCTGTTTGTGAAGGGCGATTCAGCATTGGTGGATCACCGAACACACACATTCATCACTTTGCTCAGTTACGCAACATTGAGACATTCTCAGCGCAAAAGTCCAGTTGAGATACACAAATATGTCAGTTGCTATTCACATTATTGGCACAATTATTGGGGGGGAGCTGAGGAGGGGCTTGGCTCATTATTAGGGGGGCTTAAGCCCCCCCAAGCCCCCTCCTTGGCGCCGCCACTGCAGCCCAGAGACACCAGCCTGACTAGTTGCTAGAAATCAGTATAATACTGTGCACTTTATTTTTTGCCACTTCTTTTTCCCCCTTTTTTGTTAACAGAACAGAGCACTGAAATGAATCAACAAGGGTGAAATACATTTTTGAAAATGAATTTCTATGCCCAAACATCAGTATAATGAAATTCTATGATCTCATCTTTATAAATGAGACCTCTGGTGCCTGAGATTCACTCTCATAATGCGACGTAATCTGTGTCTTTATTTGTGGCGGCAGCAGTGAATCCAAACGTGACCAACGCAACACCATATTACCTGTTTAGCCGAAGCTTTTATTCAATGTGCTTTGCATTATGGAGAGCGTAAATACTTTAGCGTGAGTGGTTCCAGTGGGAATTACAAAGCACTATTAAGAATATGGGTCAGCCTTTGTTATTCCGCAAATCCTTTTGATCTGTTACTAAGTTTGAAACAAAAGGCTTGTGTGAGAGTTTGTAATGCAAATTTATGCCTCATTAAGCAGGCTGTGATGAAACTGTTCATTTTCTAAATGTACATTTATGCTCTTTGTTGTGAAAACAGAGCAAATATCTACAGTACAACACATTACTTATTGAGCTCAGTGCTTCTGCATTGTTAAAATAATCCTCAGTAAAAACATAGCTTTGCATAAATCATGATACTGACCAGACAAAACCAAGAATGAAAAAAACAAATTTAAGAACTAAATATATTGTGTGTAGTGTACTGCTTAAGTGTTTGGTGGTGCCAATACCACTGCAACAGAACAAAGGTCCAAGTCTTTAGGGTAAATTGTTTTGTAAATTGTGTCTGTATCATGGCCCAAGCAGAGGGTCACCCCTTTGAATCTGGTCTGCTTGAGGTTTCTTCCTCATATCATCAGAGGGAATTTTTCCTTACCACTGTCGCCTGTGTGCTTGCTCCGGGGGTTGGTAAGGTTAGACCTTACCTGTGTGAAGCGCCTTGTGGTAACTTTGTTGTGAATTTGCGCTATATAAATGAAAATAAATTGAAAAAAGAAACTGAAATTTAGGGTCCTGGTGCTTCCTGTCTTACTCTATGTTGTGCAAATTTCACACTAACCAGTGACCTAAGGTGACAACTGGAAGTCTTTGGAAGTAGGTCTCTTCTGAGGATCCTTGGGTACCACCAAAACGAACAAAATGAATGGTTACTTAAGGAGACTCAGATAAGGAGCATTACTTGTATTGTGAGGGAACACCATTTTTGACATTTTGATCATGGGGTGTTTTTCTGATCCAGCACGTAGGTGCCTCAGTGTTGAGGACCCCAGCTGCTGAAAAAGGCAAAAGGGATACCCACATTTGACCTGGCGGTGGAAAATAGATGGTTATATTGGAGAGGTGGGAATGTACTAGTTCTCTGCAGAGACACGAAGAATGAATGCATGTTCCCAAACCTGACCTGACCTGTTTCACCTCTCAGTAGACATTGTGCCCACATCTGAACAACTGCTGGTGTTCAGCCTTAGCTTTAGCACCTCAGCTTTGGTGTCAAATTATTTGAAAAATACAATTTTGTATAGCTTTAAATAGAAGAAAGTATAATAATAATAATAATAATAATAATAATAGGCATAAGCATAAGAAGAACTAAAACATTCACCCACTACTCTAATTTCAGTCACCACTGAGGCTACATACTAGACCTAGACTCAAAAAACTGATGCACTGGATGAACTCAATTCAATTATGAGCAGGATTTCCATCTAATAAATATATGCAGCTTCAATGCAAATAAGGTGAATCCATGCAAGATCATTTAATTTAATTTAGTTGGGATTACATATATTTATTGGATGGAAATCCTGCCCATAATTGAATTGAGTTCATCCAATGAGTCATTTATTTGCGTGAAACACTCAAAAAAATTACTCATTGGCTTGGATTCCACTTAATAAATATATGTAGCCCCAATGCAAATAAAACACATCCATGCAAGATAATGTAATTTAATTTAGTTGGGACTACATATATTTATTAGATGGAAATCCTGCCCATAATTGAATTGAGTTCATCCAGTGAGTCATTTGTTTGCGTGAAACACTCAAAAAATTGACTCATTGGATTGGATTCTACATAATAAATATATGTAGCCCCAGCTCAAATAAAACACATCCATGCAAGATGATGTAATTTTATTTAGTTAATGAGTCAAATCCTGCACATAACTGAATTGAGTTCATCCAAACAGCCATTTTGTGAGTGTAGGGTGTAAATTACTGAAAATCCCCAAGTTTCTATTTGTTATTGTGACCTTTGACACCAGTGAAACCGTCATTCACTGTATTTCTGAAACCAAATGACCCAAAAGAAGTAGTAAGAATCCTATAGTGACCCCGAGACCCACTGCTGCCAATGCTTATACCCATATTGTTATCACAAATAGTCAAATTTTAACCCCAAAATGCAAGCAGCCCAACTCAGGAATTGAGTGAAAATGCAAAGCAATTTATTGTACAGGTGTATCCCAAGTGACAAAAATCCACACAGTGCGTACAAGGGGACTAAGGAAGTGGAGTTCAACAAAAACACAGAGTAATACGTAATCGATAGCGAGTACCAGGAAAAAACACAGAATAATGCATACACTCAGAAATAGCAGACCACAGTGAATGAATGGACAACAAAACACGAACTGGTGAGGGTTTAAATAACAAACAAACTAATCAGAGACAGGTGCGAACACAAATGAAACAGAGGAAGCGCGAGTGCGCATGACAGCTTATAGAACGTAAACTAGCAAAAACAAAACCCGACTTACGAAGGAAAACAAAATGCATAACATAAATGCAGTAATAATGCCACCACCGATGACATAACAAAAAAGCTGACAGCTGACAGACGAGACCGAGGAAGGAAGAGATCTCACAAACACACACACACCAGGGAGACACCCACACAGCTGGCAGATAGGAACTGAGGAACATGACCATGAACCTCAAACCAAACAACCACCACCATGACAAGGGGACGTAGGACCGAAAGCATACCAGACAACACATAAACCACCCACAAAAACACACATACAACACATACACAATAGCATGACATGGATGAGAGTCAATGATTCCACCTGGAGCTGACGTCAATCCATTGCATGTTACTTCACCTGCCAAGGCTGGTACCCATTTATAGCTGGGTGGACTAGAACAATGCACATCCTCTTGTCCAAGGACACAGACAGGTAGCTTGACTGGGGATCAAACTCAGGTCTATAATATTGGAGCTCCAACTCCTATTCCACAGAACTACTCACTTTAAATTAGTCAGAACCAGCTGTGTTTGTTTTGTTTATCTTTGACCAACTTGACCAAGTCACGTTTTGATGATGTATGCGGAATGGAAATGATTTTGCTTGCTGTAAATAATTCAACATAAAAATCAAAACCACATGAAAAAATAAAAAAATTCTGACTGTGATGTAGGAGATTGTGCATTGGAGGAAAACTCTTCCCGATTGTTTGTCTCATGTGTGGTTTGATGTCAGTGGACTTGTTACTGCTGTTATTTTCACAAGCCTTTGGAGTACAGGTGCAGCTGAAGAGAGTCCACAGCAGTTATGATTAAGAATGTTGTGGCATCACTTGTGGGATTACAATTACCAACCAATCATCCCCTTTAGGCGGAAATGGTGAAGTGTAGATTGCTGTCGGCAGCGAGCCATCGAACACTGATGAGACTGCAGATGTTGGTAGAAAGCAGTGAGAGAAAAATAGAAAGAAATGTAGGAAGTGTAGAAGTTCTGGAGTTGGCTCAATGTGACAATGGAATGGTCCCCCCTCAGATACAAATAGTGAATGTTTATGAGTTCAATGGTACTAATATTTAATGAGGTGAAAGCATTAAATATTCATTCCATTGAAAGAATGTAAAAACATTCATTATTTGTTTTATATGACGGCTAAAATAGATCCTTGTCATTTGATATTTTATAAATTTACAAACAACAGAAAATGGACTTACATTTTGGTGTTCCACTGGTGCTTAACAGTCCAACACGAACTTTAAATAGGAGTCCAAATTGCAACAATGTAGTCCGTGCTGCCGTGCACTGACTTTGTGTACATCCAAAAAATAAGCTTTTTATCCTAACAGCTCTTCATGCCTCCGGATGGCTTACAGCAGAGTGGATTTGTTTTTTATGTGTGTGTTAGAAGAATTAGCAGTGTCTATTAGATCCTTCAGTTCTTCATCCGTCAGCAAAACAAATGCCCTCATGTTTAGGGAAAGATTGTCCCCGGTAGTGTGAGTGTGCGCGGCGGTCGGGGCGTGTAACAGCAAATTTCAAACAGCACAAAACTGCACGCTAAAAAGGAGTGGATATCACCCAGTCAGGTAATCGTCCATCCCTACTTGTCGAAAACAGATATCTACGGCATCCAAGTGAAACATGGATGTCCCTTTGGGGTCCTCAACAGACACAATACATAGGACAACATGGGAAATGTACTAAAAATTGTACACGTCATTCAGCAGAGCCTAATCTGAAGCCTAGGGTATAAAGTGACCTAGGCTATTTTACACCCTTGAGTACTTTTTTGGCTAGGCCAGACTATACCTGAGCATTGTTTGGCAGGGGGTTAATCTACCCAACTATGTCTGTTTGGGAGTACACCATTTTAACGTTGTCCACTAGAAGAATTAGTTCTTGTAGTGTTACTTCATGACAGTCTAGACCATGGATCAGCTGCTTCTGGAGATCTCCTACCCTGCAAGTTTCCTGCTCCATACACTGCTAATTAACAAAGTCATGTGTGTTTCACCAATAAAAAACTAGGAAACACTAGACTTGCCAAAGTAGCTGTGGTTGCATCAGGCATTCATGGAAAACATGCAGGGCAGGTGATCTCCAGCAGCAGAGTTGTTGACCACTGGTCTGGATGGAGGTTAGACACTGTGTACTCCATGCAATTTGGCATACAGCTCATTTTCCAGCAGATTCATGTCAGTATAGAGGTACTACGCTCAAACATACATTTAGATTCAGTCTGCTGCACCTGTACAGCATCCACACCCAATTTCAGGTGCAGCTGCACTTCCACAGAGCAACAGCAAGACGACAAGCAGGGCTATTTCAGGCTGCAGCAGCCAGATTGAATTAAAGCCGGATTAATCCCTGTAGAATTTGTGTCATTCTTCCAAGCAACACTAAATCCAAATCAAATTATACAATCCACCCCCTGCCACCGCCGCACTGTAGCAGCCAGCCTGATGTGTGCGTGCATCGCCGGCTATCCCTCTCCTGCACTTTCCTCTACATTAATTTTCTTCTCTCTTTTTCAACCACATGACCTAACCCCCCCAGGCCACACTTTTGTTCCTCTCCAGCTGTGACTGATGCTGGGAAAGTTAATTGACAGCGACAGTGCCCAAATCCAGTAGAGGAATCATTAAGTGAAAGAGGACTTTGGGACAGTCATTGGGTTCAGTGAAGTCAGCTTTTGCCTCAAACTGAAGTGCTACATATTACAGTCTCACACACACACACACACACACACACACACATGCACATGCATCAAGAGAAACATCCCCATCAACATAAATCTGATAAAAGTGAAAATATATGAAGAAAACAACACAAATATGCTTAAAATGAATGCAGTCATTCATATAAAAGTTTTCAAAACTCAAAAAAACTGACTTTGAATTGGATTCCATCTAATAAATATATGTAGTCCCATAAATTAAAGAAATTACATTATCTTTATGTATGTGTTTTATTTGAGTTGGAGCGATATATATTTAATCAAATCAAATCAAATCAATTTTATTTATATAGCGCCAAATCACAACAAACAGTTGCCCCAAGGTGCCTTATATTGTAAGGCAAGGCCATACAATAATTACGGAAAAACCCCAACGGTCAAAACGACCCCCTGTGAGCAAGCACTTGGCAACAGTGGGAAGGAAAAACTCCCTTTTAACAGGAAGAAACCTCCAGCAGAACCAGGCTCAGGGAGGGGCAGTCTTCTGCTGGGACTGGTTGGGGCTGAGGGAGAGAACCAGGAAAAAGACATGCTGTGGAGGGGAGCAGAGATCAATCACTAATGATTAAATGCAGAGTGGTGCATACAGAGCAAAAAGAGAAATAAACACTCAGTGCATCATGGGAACCCCCCAGCAGTCTAAGTCTATAGCAGCATAACTAAGGGATGGTTCAGGGTCACCTGATCCAGCCCTAACTATAAGCTTTAGCAAAAAGGAAAGTTTTAAGCCTAATCTTAAAAGTAGAGAGGGTGTCTGTCTCCCTGATCTGAATTGGGAGCTGGTTCCACAGGAGAGGAGCCCGAAAGCTGAAGGCTCTGCCTCCCATTCTACTCTTACAAACCCTAGGAACTACAAGTAAGCCTGCAGTCTGGCTTATTTATTGGATGGAAATCCTGAACATAATTGAATTGAGTTCATCCAATGAGCCATTTTTTTTTAGTGTATCTTTAAAATTACCTCCACCAGCTGAGGAGGGGCAAAGGTTGTGTGGTCACCTTTGTATGTGAAAACTCAGTTAGTCATGGAGAAAAGGTGGAAAATTCTTTTTCATAATCAATCAATCAATTTTTTTATATAGCGCCAAATCACAACAAACAGTTGCCCCAAGGTGCTTTATATTGTAAGGCAAGGCCATACAATAATTATGTAAAACCCCAACGGTCAAAACGACCCCCTGTGAGCAAGCACTTGGCGACAGTGGGAAGGAAAAACTCCCTTTTAACAGGAAGAAACCTCCAGCAGAACCAGGCTCAGGGAGGGGCAGTCTTCTGCTGGGACTGGTTGGGGCTGAGGGAGAGAACCAGGAAAAAGACATGCTGTGGAGGGGAGCAGAGATCGATCACTAATGATTAAATGCAGAGTGGTGCATACAGAGCAAAAAGAGAAAGAAACAGTGCATCATGGGAACCCCCCAGCAGTCTACGTCTATAGCAGCATAACTAAGGGATGATTCAGGGTCACCTGATCCAGCCCTAACTATAAGCTTTAGCAAAAAGGAAAGTTTTAAGCCTAATCTTAAAAGTAGAGAGGGTGTCTGTCTCCCTGATCTGAATTGGGAGCTGGTTCCACAGGAGAGGAGCCTGAAAGCTGAAGGCTCTGCCTCCCATTCTACTCTTACAAACCCTAGGAACCACAAGTAAGCCTGCAGTCTGAGAGCGAAGCGCTCTATTGGGGTGATATGGTACTACGAGGTCCCTAAGATAAGATGGGACCTGATTATTCAAAACCTTATAAGTAAGAAGAAGAATTTTAAATTCTATTCTAGAATTAACAGGAAGCCAATGAAGAGAGTCCAATATGGGTGAGATATGCTCTCTCCTTCTAGTCCCTGTCAGTACTCTAGCTGCAGCATTTTGAATTAACTGAAGGCTTTTTAGGGAACTTTTAGGACAACCTGATAATAATGAATTACAATAGTCCACCCTAGAGGAAATAAATGCATGAATTAGTTTTTCAGCATCACTCTGAGACAAGACCTTTCTGATTTTAGAGATATTGCGTAAATGCAAAAAAGCAGTCCTACATATTTGTTTAATATGCGCTTTGAATGACATATCCTGATCAAAAATGACTCCAAGATTTCTCACAGTATTACTAGAGGTCAGGGTAATGCCATCCAGAGTAAGGATCTGGTTAGACACCATGTTTCTAAGATTTGTGGGGCCAAGTACAATAACTTCAGTTTTATCTGAGTTTAAAAGCAGGAAATTAGAGGTCATCCATGTCTTTATGTCTGTAAGACAATCCTGCAGTTTAGCTAATTGGTGTGTGTCCTCTGGCTTCATGGATAGATAAAGCTGGGTATCATCTGCGTAACAATGAAAATTTAAGCAATACCGTCTAATAATACTGCCTAAGGGAAGCATGTATAAAGTGAATAAAATTGGTCCTAGCACAGAACCTTGTGGAACTCCATAATTAACTTTAGTCTGTGAAGAAGATTCCCCATTTACATGAACAAATTGTAATCTATTAGACAAATATGATTCAAACCACCGCAGCGCAGTGCCTTTAATACCTATGGCATGCTCTAATCTCTGTAATAAAATTTTATGGTCAACAGTATCAAAAGCAGCACTGAGGTCTAACAGAACAAGCACAGAGATGAGTCCACTGTCCGAGGCCATAAGAAGATCATTTGTAACCTTCACTAATGCTGTTTCTGTACTATGATGAATTCTAAAACCTGACTGAAACTCTTCAAATAGACCATTCCTCTGCAGATGATCAGTTAGCTGTTTACAACTACCCTTTCAAGACTTTTGAGAGAAAAGGAAGGTTGGAGATTGGCCTATAATTAGCTAAGATAGCTGGGTCAAGTGATGGCTTTTAAGTAATGGTTTAATTACTGCCACCTTAAAAGCCTGTGGTACATAGCCAACTAACAAAGATAGATTGATCATATTTAAGATCGAAGCATTAAATAATGGTAGGGCTTCCTTGAGCAGCCTGGTAGGAATGGGGTCTAATAAACATGTTGATGGTTTGGATGAAGTAACTAATGAAAATAACTCAGACAGAACAATCTGAGAGAAAGAGTCTAACCAAATACCGGCATCACTGAAAGCAGCCAAAGATAACGATACGTCTTTGGGATGGTTATGAGTAATTTTTTCTCTAATAGTTAAAATTTTGTTAGCAAAGAAAGTCATGAAGTCATTACTAGTTAAAGTTAATGGAATACTCAGCTCAATAGAGCTCTGACTCTTTGTCAGCCTGGTATGCCTGATATTAAAATGTTTCCATTTATTACCCAAGGCCAACATATGGCCATCGGGTTATTGCGAAGACCTGGCGTCCGTCCATCCATTTTCAGCTTAAGTCCAGTCGTATTATTGCCGCAGTCTTCAAATTCACAGGGAACATTCTTGGGACACAGACCTTGGACAAGTTCAAAGATGGCTAACCTTGACATATTTTAAGAGGTTAAAAAGTCACATTTAGTTTGAATCTATTCTGCTTTGTTTTTGAGTGGCGGGAGATGACAGCCAATCAGAGTACAGCTGCACTGTGATGTCAGTGGCAGGCCTCTTCAAAACCGCTTTGCTTTGTGTTTATATGCATGTCTAAAAGTTAGCGTGAAATAAACATTTCTTCTAAAACCGAAAACGCTGTTTTGCAAAACTCTTTTTTGTTTGTGTGAAAATATATCCTCTTTCTCATATATTATGTAAAAGCTAGTGAGAAATAAACACTTCTAAAACCGAAAACACCATTTTTGGAACCTAATAACACCTCTGAACTTATTTCACGGACGTTAGCATGGTGACGTCACAGGCTGGCTAGCTGCATGTGATTGTTACATAGTTTACTTGTGATCTTTCCTCTCAGGTCATAGCCTCATTCATTCATTCATTTTCTAGAACAACTTAGACCAATCAAGGGTCACGGGGAGGAGCCTAAATCTGCAGTCATAGGGTGTGACACTGGGTGCACCCTGGACAAGACGCCTCTGTCGCAGGGCCTTATAACCTCATGTCATCACAAAAAATGATTGGTATCTTATGACATCACAAAAGGAAGTCTTTATTTCACTGTGAAATGCTTTACTTTGAAGTTTTCAGTGACATTTATACTTTATGACAACAACAAAAATGTTTCTTTTATCTCTGATGTCTCTGATATTCATATTTGATCATTTCCTGTGATCTTTAACATTCTGGTCTTATGACAAAATCAAAATTGGCCATTTGGAGAGGTGACCAAAGGAAAATCAAATGTTCTTTCTTCATAACATGACCAAAAATGTTAAACTTTCCTTTTGATAATGAAATAGGCTTTTCCTTTGATCTCATCTGAAGTATTCATACCTTATGACATCAAAAGTTGTAGCTTTTATTCATTTATCTTTTGAGACCAACCTTTGTATATTGAGACTATGTCATCTCAGCACTTAAATGCATATATACGAGGTCTGTTAGAAAAGTATCCGACCTTTTTATTTTTTCAAAAACCTGATGGATTTGAATCACGTGTGCTTGCATGAGCCAACCTTGAACGTTCGTGCGCATGCGTGAATTTTTTCACGCCTGTCGATTGCGTCATTTGCTTGTAAGCAGCCTTTGTGTGAGGATGGGTGGAGTCTCTCGTCGTTTTTTCTTTGCAAGGAAATGGCAGAACGACTGGAGCAGCGCGACTGCATCAAATTTTGCCAGAAACTGGGCGACAGCCAGGTGGAAACCATTCGGATTATTCAGACGGCTTTCTGTGACGATCCTATGGGCATCACACAGATTAAGGAGCAATACAACCGGTTTAAAGACGGCCGCACAACAGTGGAGAGCGCACCACACTCCGGGCGGCCATCAACACGCTGAAATGACCAGATCAAAGTGAACGCTGTGGTGATGTGGATCCTTCGTGTGACTATCCGAAAAATTGCGGAAGAGGTGGACATCAGCGCTTTTTCTGCACATTCCACTGTGACAGAAGATTTTGCCATGAAAAGAGTGGCGGCGAAATTCATTGGCACGAAGCTGATGGCGGAGCAAAAGCGCCTCCGTGTTGAAGTCTCACAGCACATGTTGTGACATGCCCAGCTCTTCCACCATTCAGAAGATTCAGACGGCTTTCGTTGGCTTTTCAGTCGTGTGACTATCCGAGAAATTGTGGACGAGGTGAGCATGTCACAACATGTCCTGTGAGGCTTCAACACGATGGCGCTTTTGCTGTGCCATCAGCTTTGTGCCGATGAATTTCGCCGCCACATCACCACAGCGTTCATTTTGGAAATGATCTGGTCATTTCAGCATGTTGATGGCCGCCCGGAGCACGGCACGCTCTCCACCGTTGTGCGGCCGTCTTTAACCGGTTGTACCGCTCCTTAATCTGTGTGATGCCCATAGGATCATCACCGAAAGCCGTCTCAATAATCCAAATGGTTTCCACCTGGCTGTCGCCCAGTTTCTGGCAAAATGTGATGCAGTCGCGCTGCTCCAGTCGTTCCGCCATTTCCTTGCAAAGAAAAAATGACGAGAGACTCCACCCATCCTCACACAAAGGCTGCTTACAAGCAAATGATGCAACCGACAGGCCTGAAAAAATTCACGCATGTGCACGAAGGTTCAAGGTTGGCTCATGCAAGCACACGTGATTCAAATCCATCAGGTTTTTGAAAAAAATAAAAAGGTTGGATACTTTTCTAACAGACCTCGTATATATGTATATATATATATATATATATATATATATATATATATATATATATATATATATATATATATATATATATATATATATATATATAAAAACAGGGAACAAGGGTGACTTGGATTGTCATCATAATGGGGCACGGATGGGTTTGCTCTTATGTCACGTTGCTGCAGACTAACCTACTGTGGCACTCTAATCTGGGAAATGTTAATCTGCAATCTCCAGAACAACTTTGTAAATCTCCTGAGAATTGAAGAACCACTTGCTGTCTCAAAGCTTCGCTGTGTGTCTTTCCATCTGACTTGCAGGATAATCGCGTGTGTCATCATGCATGCTGGCATCATGTGATGCATGTTTGAGTGTGGGTGGAAAAGTTATATGCAGGTGTTTGCTCAGTCTCTGTGTATGATGGACAGATGGGAGCTATGGAGGACAAGTGAGGATGTATGAGGGAGAAATGGAAGAGAGGATGAGTTCATTTGCTGCCAGGATTGACACATTCAGCCAACAGAGGAAGCTTCACACTTTTCTCACACCAAAATCATCTGTTCAAGCATGTTGTCTGTACAGCACAAGTGTGCATCAAAGGCCAGATTCATCACAAAATTGACAAACCTAAGGGCCCTTTCACACATAACACGATTTAAGTCGACTAGCGCATGAAGGAGGAATTGCATGCCAATTGTGAAAAACCAGAGTTGCCTCCAACGCCTCGTACACGTGTCGCTACTGCCTCCAACGTCTTGTACAGCTGTTGCTACAACTATTCGCACACACCAGCGGCTGAAAAACAGAGTGTGCCCTGTGAGAGTTCATTCGATCCCTCTCGTGGCAGGTGTCGGACAAATTCCAGGTGACACACACGAACATCTAACACCGCTCGCTTAGCGCTTAGAAAATGTGTGGACATTTGCGCTGTTAGCATGAAAACCGTCAGCAGACAGTCACTTTCAAGCTGGATGTGAAATCTGTCAAAGTGCCCCCATGACTGTTAAGTTGCCAAGTACACCTATGGCGTGCCAGAGTGTCGGCTTCCCCCGCAACATGTGTGCGTGTGTTTCACTTGCTTGCCACTGCTCCCCCCAACACATGTCATGCGTGTAGTTCCAGGTGAGGTGCCTCTCATCTGATCACAGAGTGACGTCATGGTCTGTGTGAAGCACGAACAGGGGGCGTGGCTGGCTGCCAACAGCAGCAGTTGTTGACATGTCTGGTCCTGGAAGTCACAACTACAGAACATGAACCATGTTTTGACGGACACGCACGCATGTGTGTGCTTGCTGTCCTCCACGTCGAAAGCAGTCAGTTGAGGTGGCTCGGGCATCTTTTCCGGATGCCCCCTGGACGCCTCGCTGGAGAGGTGTTCCGGGCACGTCCCATTGGGTACAGGGGTGTAGTATGGGTTAAGGAGCCATTTGATTTTGGTATAGACTGCAATCGAGGGACAGATTTTTTTTAAACTGTTAACCTGCATTTCAGCATTTTTTCCAATTTGTCATTCGAATAATGCACGGACATATTTTTTTGCTTTCAGTTAATTAAGTTATCTTTCCATTGTGCAATGTATGGAAAAATACACTGCATGGCCAAAATGTCAGCGCTGACATTCCCTCACAATACAAGAGATAGTCTTCATCTTAGACTGAGTTCCAACTTGAAAAAGCACAACGGAACAGCCATTAAAGTCGGAATTCCAAGTCAAACTGTGGCAATATCAGCATTGACTGACTTTGTTAATCTGACATCAGTATGGCCATCCATGTTTACCAGAGCAAATACACTGGCATGCATTTAGACCGGACATCGAACAAAGAGACTTCCAAAGTACAATGGAACACAATTTTATTCTCCCTGAGTAACTTGTTGGTGGTAATAATAACATTTTTTATTGTATCCCTTCTAACAGCAACAGTAAATTACAAGAGGCAAAATAACCACATTAACCAATAAATATCCATCCATCCTGTGCTCTGCTCATCATGTAGAAGGTCTCAGGGGGCTGAACCTGATGTCCAGACTCCATCACAAAGCCAATATATTCAGACAACCTTTCACTATTACAAGCAATTTAGAGTCACCGCTAAATTGTGTGTCAGTGGGAGTTCAGAGTAGCTCAACCAAAGCCACAAGGGGAATACTCTGCACAATTACCCAGAGTGGGTTCAAACCCCCAACCATGTTGGAATAAGGTGCCTATTTTGGCCAAAGCAAGCAAACGCCATCGTTTTACTTTGACACTGGGATTTATTTCAGATCATTCCATGAGCTTATTTCTAACAAAACCCATGTTTTTGGGTTTTTTCATGTTTAGCAAAAACCTGACACTCAACAGGATTGTTCCAAGATATATATATATATGGGGTGTCCCAAAAAATATACAACATTTAAAACACTCGGTTTGACCCTTAAATGCTACAAACTTAATCACTTATGTTTCTTTTTTACTTGCAGAGACCCTGAAGTTTATGTTGATGCCAAGCAAGACTCAGGAAAATGCCAAGATTAACCATACTATAGCGAACAAAAATTATTGAGTTTTGGCACCAGACCAAGAGTGTCAAACAGGTGCAGCGACTTTATGCTAGACTGTCAAAATGCAGGGCCAGTATTGACATTGGTATGAAAAACTTCAACCTTTCAGCTTTCTATCCAGCCATGAATTATTTCCTAGACATATGCTTTGACCATTTTCTTTGCTGATAAAATGTTGCATATTTTTTTGGGACACCCGATATATTCTGCGTCAGCATATATATGTGTATATATACACATATGGTACCTTGTTTCCCAGTTAACAATAAGAAATATACTCAAAACCTGGATTAATCTTTTTAGTCACATAGCACTACTATTATTGCTATATAATTGCTATATAATGATTGCTATATATATATATATATATATATATATATATATATATATATATATATATATATATATATATATATAGCAATCCTGTGAATCACTAAACTAGCATTTAGTTGTATAACCACAGTTTTTCATGATTTCTTAACATCTGTGAGGCATTCATTTTGCTGGTTAGGAACCAAGATTTTGCTCGTTTACTAGTGTGCTTGGGGTCATTCTCTTGTTGAAACACCCATTTCAAGGGCATGTCCTCTTCAGCATAAGGCAACATGACCTCTTCAAGTATTTTGACATATCCAAACTGATCCATGATACCTGGTATGTGATATATAGACCCAACACCATAGTAGGAGAAACATGCCCTTATCATGATGCTTGCACCACCATGCTTCACTGTCTTCACTGTGAACTGTGGCTTGAATTCAGAGTTTGGGGGTCATCTCACAAACTGTCTGCGGCCCTTGGACCCAAAAAGAACAATTTTACTCTCATCAGTCCACAAGATATTCCTCCATTTCTCTTTAGGCCAGTTGATGTGTTCTTTGGCAAATTGTAACCTCTTCTGCACGTCTTTTATTGAATAGAGGGACTCTGCGGGGGATTCTTGCAAATAAATTAGCTTCACACAGGCATCTTCTAACTGTCACAGCACTTACAGGTAACTCCAGACTGTCTTTGATCATCCTGGAGCTGATCAATGGGTGAGCCTTTGCCATTCTGGTTATTCTTCTATCCATTTTGATGGTTGTTTTCCGTTTTCTTCCACGTGTCTCTGTTTTTTGTTTGTTTGTTTGTTTGTTTGTTTGTTTGTTTGTTTGTCCATTTTAAAGCATTGGAGATCATTGTAGATGAACAGCCTATAATCTTTTGCACCTGCGTATAAGTTTTCCCCTCTCCAATCAACTTTTTAATCAAACTATGCCATTCTTCTGAACAATGTCTTGAACATCCCATTTTCCTCAGGCTTTCAAAGAGAAAAGCATGTTCAACAGGTGCTGGCTTCATCCTTAAATAGGGGACACCTGATTCACACCTGTTTGTTCCACAAAATTGACAAATTCACTGACTGAATGCCACACTACTATTATTGTGAACACCCCCTTTTCTACTTTTTTTTTACTAATAGCCCAATTTCATAGCCTTAAGAGTGTGCATGTCATGAATACTTGGTCTTGTTGGATTTGTGAGAATCTACTGAATCTACTGGTACCTTGTTTCCCATGTAACAATAAGAAATATACTCAAAACCTGGATTAATCTTTTTATTCACATAGCACTACTATTATTCTGAACACTACTGTATATATATATATATATATATATATATATATATATATATATATATATATATATATATATATATATATATATATATATATATATATATATATACCTTTCAGACAGCTTGTCTGCCATGAAAGGTCAGGCTGTTCTACTGTGATGGGTTCTAACAAAGACACGGTGTCGGAAAAAAAACTAGGCTTTTAAATCACAAGGAAAACAGACGTACATCTAAAAACACTTGCAGCTGTGTTCTGTGATGTCTGCGAGTATCTTATTCCAATATCTCACCTCCAGTGGAGAAAATAAGGAACATGAATATTTTATATTTTCATATTTTTTTAACAAAAAGAGTGAAGGAGTGCAAAATCCACGCAGCTACTTTATAATTAGCTGACAAACCTGACAATAACCACAGCAAGCGGCTGCAGCATTAGATTAAACAATGTTCTGTATTTAACAGCCACGACTGCACACTCCAGTGCTTAGTGAGTGCACACATACACGCACACACTCATACTCATGTCAGACACATGCGCACACACCCTCAGCTTCCACAGCTGCCACAGTGGTGCACCGCTGTAGCTCTTGACAACACTCTAATTGGTAATTATTCACATGCACCCCTCTTGGGGACCGGTAATCCTAATGAAAATGCCTCAGTGTCTAGTGCACAGACAGGTCTTTAATACACACATAAAAATGGGCTAACACGTACAAAGGCACTCGCTAAAACTCCAGCGGTGTAATGAAGAAAGCCTTGTGAGCGTGACGTTCTCCAGGTCAAGAGCAAATCAAAGGTTAAGGGTTGAAGATGGAGCTCACTTTGGAGCTGCAAGCACTTTCTCATTCCAAGGCATCACTTTGTCAGAACTCAGCAGCTCTGCTGTATTTGAAGTACTTCCAACACTTTTTTCTGAACTTTCTGAGAATTGGCTGAAGTCGTGACATCCTTTGGTTTCTACTTCTACTCTTACAAGATTTAAGTGAGCATGAGTTTTTATTGGAAGTTGAGCTGGAAAATGGGCCGATTTGGCAATTGTAATGGAAAGCTGGTACTGTTGGATTCAAAATCTGCATCTGTATTAGCGATAGACTGATAATCGGCCGGGCCGATAATCTGCATCGGCCGATAATCCCTCTGGGTGCTCAGTAGGGATAAACCGATAATCAGCCAGGGCCGATAAATGGTCAATAATCAGCCAAGCCGATTATCAGTCTATCCCTAAGCTGTATAGCCAATATTGATTTGTTCAAGCCCGAAAATGTTGGCATTTCTGTGACACTTATCTTGCCTCCAAGTTCATTAATCTTTCTTTCCCCAATTGTAATTGCATGATACTGCTTGAGGCCCTGCAACAGACTGGCATCCTGCCCAGGGTGTACCCCACCTCTCGTCCTATGATTGCTGGGATAGGCTCCAGCCAACCCCGGCCACCTGTGACCCTTAATTGAAATTAGCGGGTATACAAAATGGATGGATGGACTGATGATACTGCTCAAGTGTTGAGGACCCGGGTGGAAAAAAACACCTATGCTTCACTTGGCTGTGGTAGACAGATTGTTACTTTACAGATGTGTGGATGGACCCATGGTCAGCCTGGGTGGTTTCCATCCAGCACCGAAGTTGGTTCCATGGTATTGTGGATGTAGTGAAGTGCAACACCAACGCATGCTCCCAGACTTCATTTGCTTTTTGGCACCAACTTTTCAGCAAAATGTATCGCAAAATCCTTTTGGGTCAATCTTGGTCATGCATTTTTTAATTACTCTTTATGTGTTATGAGTAGAAAACATTATCGGGGACGTGGGGTTGATTTTGCTCACATATGTCGACGATATACCACTATATTGTTCATGTAACAATATCTGTCTTTTGAATGACCTATTTTGTTGCACTGACCTAATTAATGTTTATTTAGCTTGAACTGGACTTTGGACAGACTGAAATGTTTTTGACGTACAGGAGAAGGACCCAGGGTAGAGCAGGAGAAAGACGCTGAACATGGCGTCACCAAACAGGAGGAGGGAGATGGAGGAGGTTTAACAAATAGTTGGTGTAGCAGAGGAAGGTGCAGAGCACAGGGTGAAATGGAGACAGACAATCTGCAGTGGCACCTCCTAACGGGAGCACTCTTTAGTAGTAGTAATAGTAATATTTGTAGTAGTAGTAGTAGTTGTAGCAGTTTGAACTGGATTTTAGGTTCCTTTAAAAAAAGAAATGGTTCCAATCCAATCAGAGTTATATAAACTCTTAGTGCTAAATCAAGTTTTTCAACTCTGATAACTTTTCTAATATAATACAGTAGAGCTGATTTCAGTCAATGTAGAGTTTATATAACCTTACTTTTTTCCAAAGTGCAAAATTTGCTATATAGGTTTCCTTTTCTTTCTTTATTTCTTCTCAAAACTTATCTAATGCACTTTAAGTCACATTTGCTGGACTTAAACAGGAGGAGGTGAAGCTTCTGTGATCCATCCTGCTTGTTGGCATACAAAATAACAAAAACATGATGGATAGATTTTGGAAGGAGATGGTTTTCAGGGAAGAATAGATTAAATTTGGATGAAATCTGCTTGAAAACCTTTCCTTGTAACTCTTACTTTGAAACTGCAAGATTCTATTTGATCTGAGAAGCCATTTTATGACATTAGAAAGCTTTATAATTAACACCAACACTTGGTGGCTTGTTTTCCAAGGAGCAATCCATAGAATGTAGTGGAAAATTCCACATGTGGTCTGAATCAGAAATATGTCTGTACTTTCATGTTGAATTGTTGTGATGTGATTAATATGATGTGATTTGGTCTTTGCAGTAAATCTACATTCACAAAACCCACATAAGAGTATACAGGGTGGACGGGGTGAATCAGTTCCATTTCTAATGTTAAACACATATTTATCTTGCAGAATAATGAATTTGAAACCAGAAACTCAGACACTTTTCTTTGAAATACTCAGTTTTCTCCTTGTAAGGTAGCCAAGTACCGAGAAAAGTTTCTAAAGGATGTGAATCACATTGATTATATTCAACTAGGAAGTGGACCCATACTGTTGAGTCATAATCACACTTGACACAAAATGAGTCACAGCATATCATTAATGCTGGTTTTAGTCTCATTTTTGCAGAATGCAATTTTTAGATCCAACATGATGGCTACAAAGCGCTTTGCTGATTGCTGTCATGCTATAATCATCTCATTTGCATGTCATCGCATTTGATGGAGTGGATTACTTGGCTCAGGATTTTGTGACATAATATTGGGGTGGATCACGGCAAGAGCCAGAAAGATGACAAGAGATTGGCAGAGAATGAGCTGTGAGAAAATAGCTGAGGAAAACAAACTCAAAGTACAAAGTTGACTGCAACTTCTTTAAAAAATCCACTTCATTTCACTCAGTTTAGACCAGTGGTTTTCTCACTGGGAGGTACACAGCTATTACAACGCCAGAGGGAGTTTTCCTTAACATCGTCTCCTATGTGCTTGATCAAGGGTTGGTAAGGTTAGACTTTACCCATGTGAAGTGCCTTGGGGCGACTTATGTTGTGATTTGGTGCTACGTATATAAATAAGTGGAACTGTACAAGAGGCCAACAACTGGGGAAATTGGATCTGTACCAACAGACCAGTCAACAGGAAGTCCCGCCTCTTTCCCCCCAAAGGTCCACCACAACAGTGACAGAGTTCAGAACACCATAACCTAACCCTACTCCTTCCCCTAACCATAACCCCCCATTGTGCGCTCATTTTATAATATTGTGCACGTTTTATTATATTGTGCACTCATTTCATTATATTGTGTGCATGTTTTATTATATTGTGCGCTCATTTTACTATAATGTGCATACATTTGTTATCTTGTGTGCTCATTTTATTATATTGTGCGCATGTTTATATTGTGTGCACATTTTATTATATTGTGCGCTCATTTTACTATATTGCGTGCATGTTATAAAATATTAAAACCATTCACACAAGGAGTAAATATGTAGTCTTACCTGTCCGTTTCAGTGAGATCATTGTCTGAGAATAATTTAATTCGTTGTCCTGGCTGAAGAAAAGTCCATGATGATTCGAGTCTCTGTGGTACTGATCCGCGAACGGAACAGTCACCTACAGGTTTAATCCGTTCATTGCATCTGCAGCTGATGGATTGAGTCTCTCCTGTTTGCGCTGCAAGTTAATGCTGCGTTTACACATAGGCAGGACATATTCTGAATGTCACATTTGTGTCATTCTTGGCACATTTCTAACATTCTTAATGTGACTTAACGCATCTGAATAGGTTTCTTAATAGTGCATGTTAGTCTGTGATATTTGTGATTTTCATGGAGCATGTTTTTGGCTGTCAAAAAATCTTCTACTAATGTCACGCACCACCCTCATTTTGCCTCATGTCATGGAGGTCTCAACTAGGCGTGTTGATCCGTCTTGATTAGTGGTGATCCTTAATACAGCTTGGCAGATAATGTTTTCATATCTTTTTAGATAACTTTTAAAACCATTATCGGACCAATTATCTTGCGATTAACTTTTGTCCGGTAGCTTTTACACCAATAAACAAAGCTGAACAGCACCAAGCATTTTTAAATTTAAAATCAGTTCAGCACCTGCCTGTTAAATGTTTTGTAACAGATGGACAGTTATACCCTCTGCTAACAAAAGAGAGCTGCTTCTATGAAAGGTGTGTCTATCCTCTGTAGACAAAGACAAAAAGGCCAAAAAAAAAAAAAATAATAATTTCCTTTAACACCATACCAATATACTGGCAATATTACCTAAGTCATCCAGAGGCATACATTTTTAACTTATGGTTCAAATTTTAACCAAACTAATTTTGGACAAGTTATTTAAAATTACTGTCATGTCTGAAGTTTTATAAAGTGAAAATATCAGATATATGTTTTAGTTTTAAAGTAATGTGCTAATTTTTAAGGTTTTGTGAGCACATGCTGTTTCCAGCAGTGCATTATGGGAGGATGATGTAATCTCAGTACAATCACGACAGGACAATTGCATTTCAGACACTCTGTTCAGGCTCCACGGACAACAGCATTAAACTCTAGTGCCTAAAACTCTCGTGAATATATTCTCTGGGTTTATAAGACGTTGTTATTGTATTTGCGTTTGTTAAATTCCACGCATTTTAAATGTAGCAGACAGGGATTATCTGGAATTTTGTTTTCAAGGCCTCTACTGCCATCTACTGGCCAGTAGTGTTCATGGCAGTATTCCCCCTAAATACTAAGTGTCTGGGCACCAAATCAACTTTTTGGCTTTGCAAATGGCTTTTTTTTTTTTTTTTTTTTTTTTTACAAATGAAGTTTAAAAACAAAACAAAACAACAGCAAAAAAAATAAATAAAATAAAATAACATTACAAGACAGCTCTGCGGTGTTTGCAAAGGCACAATGCGAGCAGTTAGATGCTTGTAGCTCTTCAGCAACAGGATACCCTCACGACGGCCGACCAGAATAATATCAAACAGGTTTGATTTTCATTGGACCATACGATTGGCGATCAGGAGGTGGTCCTGAGATGTTAAATGCAGCTTGTTACTCCATGTACACTACACGATGCAGGACGCGCGATTAACCTGAAACTGTCTGTGTTTGTTACAAAACCTCAGAATTAGTGCATTATTCAACATTAAAAGATATATGCTATATTTTAACTTTGTACAAATGACAGAATTGACATTAATGGAGTTATTCTATCAGTATTCACACAAACAGATGGACAGTTATACCCTCTGCTAAATCGGTATTAATGTTATTTATAAATCAAAACCATAAATCAGCATGACTTTATTTTTCAAGACCTCTGCCTGACCGGAGCGTTGTGACTGATAGAGTTGGCTTTATGGCTACTCTCAGAGTGCCTTTGTACAGGGAGCTCTGTAGTGAACAAGTGCTTCCAGCAGGGGCAGAATGTTCAAAGACAAAAGTGTGGTCTCATTGTTTGGGTCTGTTGTTACTTTTAATATTACTAGAAGCTATTGTGGCATTAAAACTTAAATTTGTTTTATTAGTAGTTGTAAATGTACCAGAGACAATATTGGAATTTATCTGTTATCCGTTATCTGTAACTCCCGATACATTTTGGGTGGTTTATTGTTTTATCTTTATCGAAGATAACTTTTCAGTTATCTGATTATCTGTTATCAAAGTTATTTTTTTGGTTATCTGTGCCCACCACTGTGCACTGCATTCAGTTTCATTGCTGCAGTATGCTGAAGGAGTACAGTGATGCCAAGTCGGCTAAAGGTCTTGTTCCAATGCCCCTCAGCACATCCTGCAGGTGTTCCATCTGCTGCTGTTGTGCCTGATGTTTGGGAAAATGAGCGAGATGAAAGCTGTGTGGAGCCACACATCTGGCTCTCTCTGTCTCCTCCTCCTCTCTGCGCCACTCCATGGCACAGAGCCCAACTAGGCATGCAGTCACAAAGTTCTTCTGCTGTGGATTAATCTAGACTTTGAGGGGCAAACTGGAGTGATCTGAATTGTTCAGTAGCTGATGGTAGGATGAATATGGGTGTGAGTATGGAAACAATTCACCTCATTCACAACGTGACAGAACATAACGATGTGCTGTTACGTGCAATAGCACAGAACAGCGTGCAACAGCGCAGAACATTATTCTTGACCGTGCATAATGGTTCCTGATAATTCGCCAGAAACACATGCCATTAATTGTAATGCGTTGTAACAGGTTGCAGCAATTCCTGAGGTCACCTGACGCCTCTCCCTCAAATCATCACATTCATGATAAGCGGCCAAGAGTGTATACTTCGTGGCATTCGTGACTTGTCATTATGCGTAAACGCAGCATAAAAGACTGTGGAAAAGCCGCAGACACCGTGCGTGCGCACTCGTCAATAAAAGTGTTCGACCTGCCAATAAAAGATTCTGTCAGCAAAAATTAACCGTTCTGACACTTACAGAAAATGTACATCACTGGCCCCAACCACTCGGTGGAAACAGGGCTGTCAGTAGCCTGTAAAAATCCATAAATTAATGGGACTATTAAAATAGTGGTTCTGGCGCTGATGACACTTCCTGTTTCTTCTCCGATGTCAGGAGTCACTGGGAAGTTCCTGGTTTATAGTGGCGTGCAGTTCAAAATCTGAATATTTATCTCTTCAGCAACTGCACACCAAGAAAGGATCAATTTCAAACTGTTGTTTAATTTAGTCTTAAAAACTAAAAAAAACATTACATATCGTGTCCCCAACACTTTAAACCCTTAGTACCAAGGAAATTCAGGTCTGGGAGCATGCACGGTGCTGTGCTTTGGCCCCTCCACGACACCATGAAGCCGCCTTGGGTCCTGGATGGTAACCACCCAGCCAGACAACCGCTCCACTTCCACATCCCTAAAATAACCATCTATCTACCACAGCCAGGTGAAACGTGAGTGTTCCCTTGGCCTTCTCCAGTTACTGGGGTCCTCAACACTGAGGCACCTGTGTGCTGGATCATGCACAGCGAAATGGGCCATATCGCCAAAACAATAGCCAGTGTCATGAATTAACAGCCAGACGTACTTACTCAGAGGACGATCAGTCTTATTTTACCCTTATCATATCTATCATCATCAAAGAATGAGTAATAACATTGCCATCTCTGAATAGTAACACAATCAGAGATGTGACCACATTAAATAATTCACTATAATTTCATTTATTTACACAGTGCTAAATTGCAATGGTAAGATGCTACGCTAAGGTTCAAACCTCACCTACTCCTTGAGAAGCCACACTGACAACAGTGGTAAAGAAAAACTCCATCAGATTTTTTTTTTTTTTTTTTAATCTAGAAAGAAACCTCAAGCAGACCAGACTCATCAGGGGAGACCATCTGCTTTGGTCATATAAATGAAACAAAACAAACTAAAACAAGATATACCTGATCGGTCTAGTGGTCGCAATGATCGCTGGTTCAAAAGACAACCAAGAGGTGAAGAGCAGGTTTCCAGCAAAATAGATCATTAGTAAGACAGTATTTTGACCAGATGATGATTCCATAACCCACAAGCACACTCCAGGTTGAAACTTTCTACTTTGTATTTTACTATACATAGCAGAAAGCTTTCATAGTCATTCTGCTGTGTTTTAATTAGAGTTTCTGTGAGTGTAAACAAGGATGGCTGATTTGAAAGAACAAATATCCCTTAAATATGGGCACAGATTATGCATTTGTGATTGAAAAATAGTACATTTATAATGCAGGGGATTTTCCTTTAATTTCCTCTTCATTTCATTAGCTCCAGTTGTGGTAATATTCATTTGTCAGCACAAGAACCAGTCTTAGCAGGACCTTACTGAATTTTGTCTTTTGTTTTTATCATCTCATTACAGAGTGCTTTCGAGTGTGACATCAAAACTTGTAGATTTGAGTTTGTGCAGCTGAGTACTTCTTCCATCATTACTTCGAGACATAAAGGAGAGTGAAGGGGGTTTATGATCGGCACAGATTTTGTGAAGCCTGTGGTTTGAAATGCAATTGATTTTTTTTTAACCAATATCAAACAATGCAAAAATAACCCTGAAGGAAACAACAGTAATGAGATGGTACAGTAGATTTTAACTGGCAAAGAAGATTCAAGACGCTGTGTTGTGTTATACCTTAATAATAATAGTAAATTAAGTCCCTTCGGCTGCTCCCTTGTTTGCACTCAGGGTCGCCACAAGTTTTACGCCAGGTGCCCTTCCTGACGCAACTCCACATTACATGGAAAAATGTGGTTGGGGTGGGGTTTGAACCAAGAACCTTCTGCACTGAAACCAAGCACACTAACCACTTGGTCACCTCCCCTGTAGCAGTAGTAGTAATAATAATAATAAAGAATAAATGGTAATGTTTTCTATTAATCTCCTTATATTCAGTATTCGTTGATGGTAATAAACCTCATAACTCCTTTTCACTGCTTATTATTGATATGTGTTTGTTACATTACAGTAATTAAACAAATTATAAGCACCTGACAAAGCTATTAATATCAGGCTGGTTGGTCAGCACACTTCAAACAAACAGCTCTGGTTGTAAAACTGTTTTACTTGGAAGGATTGCAGACATCAGTACACATAGGCAGTCCAGAACAAGCAGCAGTACAAAAATCATCAGTCTTAAGATGTGGTCAATGCAACAGGCAGGAGGTCAGGAACACACTATGAGGCAGGCAAGACAAAGGAACGCAGGAACAGAGCTGGAAAATGGCACAATGCACAACAATCTGGCGAAGGACAAACACACCGAGTGAGCTTACTGTAATTTCCTGACTATAGAGCGCACCTGAATATTAGCCGCACCCACCAATTTTAAAAAGAAAAAAGAAATTGTACATAAATAGGCCACACTTGTCTCTAAGCTGCGGGTCTCCACGTTGTAACATGAGGCATTTACACAGAAAGATGTTAGACAAAACAAAGATTTTTTTAACTTTTAATTAAATATGTACTGTAAATGCTTTTTTCCCCTGAAGTGTTACATGTAAATATTGACACGCACATCAGCGTTATCAGCAACTTTCTTTGTTGATGAAGGTTCTCAGTGATCCAGGTAAGAAAAGCTTTCATTAAAAGTTTAGTCTGTAACAATTTGACTTTTTGTTGGTATTCAACAATTTGCCAACCACCCACTTGCATAAGTTAACTTTTCAATATTTATTGAATTTAACATTGAATTATCTAAAAGTGCTATAATAAAGTATAACTAATATTAAAGCATAACTTAACTAATAAATCATTGTTTTACCATTACTAGTGCAGTGCCCATAGGAAGATTGTATTCCTATAGAAAATTTGATGCTAAAAAATGTCATTCAAAAAAGACCATTACCAGATCAATTCAGCATAATGCCAAATACCACTAACAGACCAAATGAATTATAAATAAAATGTTGTGAAATGGCATCACCAGAATGCAGTGCTTTCAAATGCCACCAATTGTCATATAAATAATAAAAATCATAACCAATGAATATACCTGTATTTAGCACAGTGCTTTAATTTTTCCTCAAAATATTTTATTTTACAAACTAGATCTCGTCATTTTTGAATGGTTTATCTATTAAAGAGTAAAAACTCAAGGAAATAAATTGTAAGACCTGAACGAAGTTTCTGTGGGAAGTATTTTAGCCATAAGGTCAACTAAGAGGGGGAAGTGTTGGCTTTTTAAATACTTGAAAGCAGTGGTGGGCACAGATAACCAAAAAATTTACTTCGATAACAGATAATCAGATAACTGAAAAGTTATCTTTGATAAAGATAAACCAATAAACCACCCAAAAATGTACCAATAAACCACCCAAAAATGTATCGGAAGTTACAGATAACCGATAAATTCCAGTGTTGTCTCTGGTACATTTGCAACTACTAACAAGCTGAATTTGCGTTTTAACACCACAATTGCTTTTGGAAGCGACAAAAGCGTCAAACGAGTCAGCATTTCGATGTCTGAACATGCTGCCCCTGGCTGGAAGCTACACGGCTACAGCACTGAAGCACCCTAAGAACAGTCACAAAGCCAACTCTACCAATCACAATGCTCCAGTCAGGCGGAGGTCTTGAAAAATAAAGGCATCCTGACTTCTGGTTTTGTGTGAATACTGATAGAATAACTCCATTAATGTCAATTCTGTCATTTGTACAAAGTTAAAATATAACATATATCTTTTAATGTTGAATAATGCACCAATTCTGGGGTTTTGTAACACACACAGACAGATCGCAAAGGATTCTGGGTAAAATGTGCCTCTGCTAAACACTGATTGGTTCAATAATTCATTATGTAAACCAACACATTACTGTGACGTGTGTCCTGTGTTGGTGTTTACAGATACTTGAGATAAATGTGCTTTTGTAAAATATTCCATTTTTTATTTGTAAAAACAGGTATTTTTACGGAGCCCTGGAAGTGTCATCGCAAAATGTTTTACATGTGGAGAGAATGTGCGCACGTTTTATTGTGTTGTAAAATGTGCACTCAATATTGTTGACACATAAATGTTGGCTTTACACTGTGCGAGAGAATTTACATTACATATGTTTGTTTATTTTTTCTTAGTGGTTTTATATGACGAAATAAACAGAACATGGAAACAAATTTTGAAAGAAATCGATATATAAATGGAGCTTTTGCAGGACAAAGACGCCACGGAGGGCACATCTTGGAAATACTAATGATACAATGTCAAAATAAAGGTTTTGAAAATTAATCCCAAATTTTTCATCATATATGATGCACATCATCATGCCATCTGCAAGCCATATCTGAAAGCTGATTTCGATCTGACAAACAGTCAGAGAGATATGCGAACCACATACCCACACACCCACAATTCTTGCTTTATAGATAGATAAGCTATTTTTCCAATGTTTTAATGAGATTGGAACATAATTATCTATGCATTTAGCAACCTGGTCTCACGATAAGTCATAACTCAGCTGCACAAAATATACATTAATCTATTGGTTTGTGATATTGTGACGAAAAGCGCATCATTTTCGTCACGGCAGCACTAATTCATTCTAATTCATTCCGTGATGGCAGCACGAAAGGAAAAGTGAAGCAGGGGGTCGGGGTAGTTATGGTTAGGGTGGGGGGAAAGGGTGAGATTAGGTTATGGCTAAGGTTAGGGTCGGGAGTAGGAGTAGGGTTAGGAATAGTGAGTTAAAAAAAAACCCGTCACGAAAATTTGACTCATTTCGTCATGGAATCATGAAAAAAAAATGTGAGACTGGGCTGGCATTTAGCTGTTAACTATGCATTTATTAATATATTAAAGTTTTTTAAAATGCAACTGTTTTGGAGCTACTGATTTGAACATGAGAGCAATTGCTTATAATCAAACACAAATGTGGTTTTGATGTTATTATTAACACTTATATAGCATTATTAAGACATAATGACATTAATAAGTGTAACATAATGACCAATAAAGGCCTCATTACCAGTTAACAAATGTTTATTATGAGGACCCAGTATTTAATATGATAACCTCCAAGAGGCCCGAAAAGTTCTGCTAAACTTCAAATGGGTTTTTTGATATGAGAAAGTATGGTGTGCTGTAAGTAATATCAAAAGGAAACATGGATTGTGCATCACACAAAAAAAAAACAATATGGAGTTGATGAATAATACATGAGCCTATAGGCAGCCTGAAAAAGAAAAATGAGAGCCTGTATGAGGTGAGGCAGTGAAAGAAAAATAATGGAGAAAGAATAATGAAATTGTTCTCACCAACACAATGGAGAACTTATTTAAAGTCGACGTCGTCACCAATAAATATTTAATATTAATTCAAAATTGTGGTGAACTTTAAAATGACAACAAAAGGTTTAAAATGCAATGTGCATTTTTTAACAGCACCTGTATGTCACAGATTAGCAATATATTTCAATTTTCTCTAAGAATAAAATACAAAATTCTCAGATTTTGTTCAAAATACAAATGAGAAATTTCAGACTTATTAAAAAAGCATATCTTTTGACAAGAAGTGGAACCAACAGCATAATAATACTCACTTATAAGCAGCCCTCCAATCTTCTGTCTGAGCTGTCAACGACAATTAAGTTTAACATTAAACATTGTTATTACTATAATACAGCAGTATACCCTCAAAGAAATGTGAAATTGTAATAAATGTATATCCACCAAAAGGAAGTTTATGGATCTAGGACATCTAGGACAGCTAGGAATCTTGCCTGAGCCACCTTTGTTACGTGTTGGATGTGACACCGACAGCAATTTTTATAGAATCTCTTCGCTAGCTTCTGAAGTCATGGAACATTTGCACATATAGTGTAGTATTCTGGAGATTAGAGGTGGGCGGATTGATCCTAATATCGATACCAACGCTGGTATTAATACTGAACCATCCTTGTGTAAAAAGGTCGATGCTCAAGCTTTTTTCTCTCCCGCACGCACTGACTGCTGTGCACGCAGATTCATCAAAGTCTACTCTCTGTCTGTAAGAGTGGCGCTGCACTGTGTCACACAACATGGAGCAGTGCACCCTTGTATTGTGGTTTGTCAGCCCTCTACCTCAGGAGATTTTGTTTTAAGTTGTGTTGATTTTTTAAACAAAAATGTTGATTTTGATAATAAAGTATTTTGTTGTCACGTACAATGTTTGGCAAAATTCTAGCCTAGGTCTTTTGGATGCTTTGGATCTATGAAGCTTAAATATGAAAAAGTATCGGTATCGATATCGGCGATACTGGGCCCGTATTTACTTGGTATCGGATCAATACCAAAATTCTTGGTATCGCCCACCTCTATTGGAGATATTTCCTTTGTGAATCTCCATTTCGTCTCTCTCTCTCTCTCTCTCTCTCTCTCTCTCTCTCTCTCTCTCTTCAAGTCTACTACTGGTTGCTTTTACATAGTAGTTGTTCAACATTGCCACCTACTGTTTTGGAGAATATTACAGCAGAGTAGCACTGGACAGAACATTCCAGATCGTTAAGATACCAACCGGCGCCCACTGTGGATTACGGGAAAATATAATACAGTCGTGTCAAAGTGTTTACTTTGAGCTCTTCTCTGCCGGAGACAGCCTGATAGGTGGGTGGAAATTAGCATTTATCAATGGCATTGATCCCAACATCAATGAATTCAGCACAGATGCAGCAACATGGACAGAAATATTGCATTTTGACAGTGTCAGTTCCCTAATCTCCCCATCCAACTTTACATAATTTAAAAATGTGTTTAAACTCAAAATCTGATGGAAACTTCTTGCCACCTCACCATTTGTGTGCCTCTGTGGCCATGCTAATTAGGTCTAAACAGTCATTAAATATTTTGCAATGACTATTATTCATGAAATCTAAATAAGGTTTACATTGCTAGGCTATGAGGCTATAAACTGATGTAAAGTGCTCAGAGTACATGCTGATATACCACGCACGTACTTTCCACGCACACCTGTTACTAATCTGCAGCTCATCACCTGAGTGTATTTAAGGTTGACTTGGTGCTTTAGTCCCTCGCCAGATCGATGCGTCTTGTGCCTTCTTTCCAGCTCTGTACCTTGCGTTCTCATAGCCCCGCCTGCCTCATAGTGTTTTTGACATCCTGCCTGTTTTCTCAACCATGCCTTAGCCTGATGATTTTTGTACTACTGTATTTTTTGGCCTCGTACTTGTGTACCGTCCTCTGCTATCCACACCAGTAAACTCTTTTAAAAACCAGAGCTGTTTGTTCAAGCTTTGCATTTGTGTCCAGTCATTCCTGTCCACCCAGCCTGATAGAATTGCATATATCACTGATAAAAGTATAAACCAGGCATTAGTTTTAGGTTTGTTTTCTATATTTGTGCTATAAAGTCCAGAGTGTAAATCTTGAGGATTTCTTCTGGACATACAAGAAATGACACTTGAGACAAGAACTCAGACAGAGAGTTGAGATATCTTTACTGAGCTTTGCAAAGGGGAGATGCAGCAGAGCTTGCTATGTGCAGTTCTCCAACTGTGACATCCTCCGCGAGGCTCTTTTATTGTGTGTAAAAAACAAAGATAAGGATGGGGACTACATGAGTCCACAGGGCGTGTTGTTCCAACATGTGCTATTAGTCATGTGCAGATACATATGCAATAAACTGAAACATTCCGATCTTAGGTACAGAGTGAGTGGTTTTGCTGAAGCTTGCTAAATGTCAAACCGCAAACAGGCTGACCTGGCTCCTGTTTGTACTTTTTTGTTATCGAGCAGCTGTGCTATCTATCTGGGAATATCTGAGAGAAACAGTTTGCAGAATTTAAGATGCAAAAGGAACAATATAAAAGAGCAGATGTAATAAAGGATAATAAATGATGACATGTTTGTATAGTACATTTTATCTAACAGTTTTGCAACTTATGCTCAGGTGCGACTTATAAAACAAAAATCTAGAGTTTGATATTAAGAATAATTATTACAGTAACTATCGTTGTAGCTGAGTTCATCTCCTCCAATGCCAAGGCCAAGCTGCAGTATTGGGTCTCTGAGACCCACGTCAAGACCGAATCGCAACAACCCCAGGTCAAGGCCACGGCTGAAAGTCTATCGTAGTTGCCGCAACCCATTCCCATAGACTCATGCATAATTTCAAGCTACAGCCAAGTGAGTCGTATGTGGTCTTATACAATCTTTAGCATACCTTCATTACGCAATGTGTTGTGATCACAGGCATCAATATGTTACCAGAGAGAAGGAATATAATAATGCCTGGGTCATGACAAGGCTGTTTTGGAAAATTTACTTGACGCAGTGTAGCGTAGTATGTGTATATGTATGCATACCATACTGTGGTGACTCGAAAACAATGAATTCAAGGATTGTACGCATAGAGCATCGTATATATAAAGTTACTATGACAGGCGCATTTTGTTTGTTGGGAAGTACAATAGGTAAAAACAAGTGGCCTCAAACTGGCCTCACCTTATTCCTCGAGGTCGGACAAGGCCAACAGCGAGGGATAGCAAGGAAGAGGACAAGGAATCAAAAAAAAGTCAGCCTCAAGACCTCCAACACTGGTAACTATTTCAGAGTGGCTATATGCCCAACCATTGGTTCAGTAAAGTAAATATGCTAGCATATATGCCCAACCACAACCGACCAATGAGCGCACTTGTAAGTTCACTTCCGGTTTCAACAGGGAGAAAAAGGAGGATATTTTCTCGCCAGCTGCGGGAGGGTTCGCAGCCTGCGGAGGGGCTGTGATCTAAAGCGGTTCTGTTTGGCTGATCACTCCCAGGGAACTGTGTCAAACTAAAACCATCTTACAGGCAACAAGCAGCATTTTGTTCAAAAAATGTTTCGTTGTCATTCAAAATGCTTATGAGGTTTGTCTGCTTTCATCCACTGCAGTGTTTTTTTCGCAGTAATTAAAGACAGCGCCATTAAATGTGTCAAATATATGCCGCTTTTTAAGACGCAACAGAGCCTTTAAAAAGTGATGTAAAAAAACGTAGTTTAGGTGTACAAAATGTGTCAAATACACGATCACAGTTGGGCGAATAAGGTAAGACATCATATTTATCTGCCCAACGGTTGGGCGTGTAATGGTCAATGTATGACTTATCTGCTCAACGGTTGGGCGAATAGCCTTTGCCTAACTATTTATATAGGGATTCCCAAGTATTAAAGCATGAAACAAAGTAAACTGCAATAATAATAATAAAAAATTAATAAAAACATAAGCAGTACACTACAACAATGCACATAATACAGAAAAAAAGGTATAACTTCTACACCAGAAAATAAGCTATTGCAGCACGTCCTTAAACACCTCCAAGCCATGATCTACAGGTAGCACCAAATCTTGGGCGAGCTCTACATGCTCTGACAGTGTGTTTCCATGTGATGTCCTTTTGGACTTACACATGCTTTTGCCCTGTGGTTAAGCTTCTCTTTGAGTAAACACACACATAAAAACCTGATCACTGTCACAGGCTAACCCTCAGGGTGTCGTTCGGCACGCCGGTGAAATAGCAGATTCCCTGTTTAATAAACGTGGAGCCGACACTCGCTCATATATTTATATCTGCTTATGCACCTTGTTGAAAGCACATCCAGGGAGATTTCAAGCTATATGAGCTTATTTCTTATCTACTAAGACAACTGAGCATGCAGACCTCCTCCTCCTCCTTGCAACTTTTCTTCCCCATTCTTCTCCTGCGCTCATCTCCCTCCCTCCATTCTCTGTGTTTCTCCATGCAACAGAAATGGGATTTTGAGCATTTGGGGTTCACACAGCGGGCAGCAAGTCTCGAGGACTAAAAGTTTGACTTGCATTTCAACCGTTTAGTTTGTGGAAAGTTTGAGCGAACCCACTCGCAGCCTGCAGACAGACAGTCGGAGATAAGAAGGCTGCTTGTATCTGATAACCGGCTGCATAAATGCGGAGGAAGAGGAGAGGACAGCCTACGCTAGCTGATGTAACAGTAAAAAAAGATGAGTTGTGTACTGCGGCTTAAATTATAGCCTTGTGTCCGTACATAATAGCACTTCATTTTTCTCCAGCCCAAGTTGAGATGTGCCTATAAACAAACACGCCTACACCTCCTCGTCCTCACTGCTGCTGCTCTTCTCTTTCACAAGTATCATAAAGTCATGAAGCACCTCTGGACATTTTTTTTTACCAGTTTGGTAAACGAGCCAGAACCAAGAGTTTGTGTTTTATTCCCTGTTGGAAAGAGAAGAAGATAACAGGAAACTAATCAGCTTCCGTGTCTGTTAAATGTACATCTTGTGCACACATGGCTGTAATGAGAAGGTCCGGGAGATGGGATCCCTTCAGCGTGAAGTTATTCATTCATGGTGGTTTTTGCATCATTATGATTACTCGTAGTCTTGTTTGTTCTGCTAGTCAGGTGCAGACAGTTTGTACCATACTTTTGAGTTATCGTGACATTCCCTTAGCAGAGATTAAACTTTTGCAGGAATTATTGGATGACCGTATGTTGCTATTTATACCAAACAATGTGATGTCCAGTGTCTGAGTTTACAACTGTCCTGGATCAAGAGTAAGATCAAGGCTTTCAATGACGTCCAACAATTGGTCATCAGTATATCTCTATGTAGAGATGTTCTCTTATCTTGACAGCGGCGTTCGTGTCTCTTGACATCAGCCATTGAGATCATGAGTTTTCTAGACAGAGGTGTTTGATGATGCTAATGTCTTTGCCAAGCACCAGGATCCAAAAGACTTTGGCACAAGGACTCTTTGGAGGACCCCTGGGTACTGCTGGATGGATTTTGTGTAAAATGAACAGTTACTTGGGGGAACTCAGATGAACAGTATCACTTGCATTGTGAGGGAACATCAACTGTGACACTTTGGTCATGTGGTGGATTTCTCTGGTTATAATTGAGCGAAACGATGCTCCAATGCTGAAGGCTGCAGTGGCTGGAGAAAGCCAAGGGGACACCCACTTTATACCTTGCTTCAACAGATAGATGGTTACTTTCTGGAGATGAGCCAATTGTCTATGTCATAGGTGTCAAACTGATTCCAGAAAGGGCCAAGAGGGTGCAGGTTTTCTTTGTAACCACCAACTCCACCAGGTGATTTCACTGATGAACATCACTTTGAGCAGATGGGAAGAGTTCATCAGTGAAATCACCTGGTGGAGTTGGTGGTTACAAAGAAAACCTGCACCCTCTTGGCCCTTTCTGGAATCAGTTTGACACCTATGGTCTATGTGGATGGTTGCCATCCAGGATGGCTCCACGGTGTAGTGGATGTGGCAAGATGCAGTGCCAGTGCATGCTCCTATACCTGACCTGACCTACATGTCCGAAGAAAGACTTTCTGTTTTTCAAAGGTACTAGAAGGTAAATTACAGAGTACCTCTTTCTACCCGAAATAATGACCAACATCATTACTATCTCTGCAATCCTCCAGAGGTTATAAATCAAAGCTATCCACACATACATGGGGCCTTTAATGCAAAGTCAAATCACAATATAGTGCATATTTTTGGGGACCTTTATTTGGACAAAAATGTTAGATAATTGACAGAAGGAAAAGAAGGCCAATGGGACCCCCACATTTCATTTGTCTGTGGCAGATCAACGGATAGTTTCGAGAGATGGGGATGGATCATGGCAGTTGCATGGTGTGGTTGATGCAGCACCAGCATGTGGTCCCAGACTGGACCTGATTATGATGTTGACATGTCACATTTGACAACTAGCAGCCCAATATTATCAGAATTTTGTGATTCTTCTCAGAATTCTCTAATTTCCACCAAATAAAAGAGACAAATGTTAAGAATCTACTGTACATTATGGCTGACCATATTACTATGCTATCCACTGCTTTTGTGCAAAAAAAATACATTTTTTTGCAATTATATATATATATATATCCCCAGTCTTGCTACCACAGAAGATTCATCACCAAGAGCAGCCATATTTGTTTTTATTGCTGGGGTGTCTACATGACATCACTGGGGATTCCCCAATGATTTCCTTATTCCCAACACAGGGAACAGTTTGAACACATTGTCATCTCCAAAACCAGAGGCTTTGTTTATAAACAGCGTATACACACAAAAGAAAGAAGATGGCTTATGGAAAAAATAACTACCCATGGTAACATTAATGTTAGCTGTGGCTAGTGTGATTGCATATGCCAACACTAACCACAGTTAGTGTTTCCTTTACAATCCAGTCTCACGGATTGTCATGATTCAGTAGCACGAAATATACATTAATCTATTGGTTCGTCATATTGTCACAAAACGTGTAAACTTTTTGTTGTGGCAGCATGAATTCATTCTAATTCATTCTGTGATGGCTGCACGTAATTAAAAGTGCAGCGGGGGGGGGGGGGGTGGTGGTTATGGTTAGGGTTGGGGGTAGGAGTGGGGTTAGTAATGGTGAGTTAAAAAAACCCATCACGAAAATTTGAATCATTTGGTGATGGGAGGATGAAAAAAAAAAACGTGAGACTGGGCTGTTCCTTTAATACAACCATCAGCTCTCTAATACATCATGTCAGTGTAATGAAGTCCAGTATAAATAGTAGAATGCTCCACATGCAGAAATCCAGGAATTCTCAAAATTCCAAGAAAACCTCCATCTCTGCTTATTCTAGACACATAATAATTCGAGGATGCATCTGTTGTTGAACAAATCTAACTTGGATCCAAACGAGATCACTGCTTTATAGAAATCATCAGGTGCTTGCTGCACAAATAAATTATTTCGCATTCTAAAAATGGTTTTAACTGTTTGCTCTTGGGTCAGTAATTCATGCACAGAAATTATTTTCAGCCTCCTCACTTATGGGGGTGGAAAATACCTTTGGAACATTCCATTAGATGGATATTTGAAGAAGAGCAACAACCTGATGTGTAGTTTTAATGAAATGGGTTTTTGCCACAGTTAGCGTCACTGCTTTTCAGAGCTGCAGCACAACAAAACATTTATGAGTTGTTGTGCACATTGAAGAAGATGCCACTTTATTGAAGTGAGCTTCCCTCAGTTATAATTCAGCGATGAAGTTGTGTACAGAAATTTGATTCTTGCACAACAGTGTGATGGGAAGGAATACTGGAGTGCAGATACCTTTTGTCAAACAGCTTTAAAAAGTGAATAGTGACAGTGTAGGGGTGAACGAGAGTGCATTTCAATCACAGACACCTGACTTGCAGAGGGCTGAGCTGCAGACTTTTTCAAACTGAAAAGAGAAATGCATCAAAGAAATGACAGGAAAAAGGTGCACTGTGCTGATGGTGGACATTTTTGTGTGTCTGTGTTATAAATGTCTTACACTGTGTGGTTTTAGGAAAGAAGTATTGTGCTTTGTTATTTTTTCACCATTTTAAGTCCCATTTCTTACAGACATCTATTTGCAAGACTGTACATCTGCAGCGTTTCTCCATTTGATTGCACGATGAATCAAATTATTATCAACCAATTGTCATGAAACCTGTTTGAAGATTCAATTATATGAGGAGGAAGAACCCACAAAATATTTGTGTTGCTCAAGAGCAGGATGTGGATTCTGGATTATTTAACTTTCTCTTATCTACTACTATAAGCAACATGTTATTCGGAAAGATAAAACCTCCCTTGCACAGGGATGAAGTCCCTTCTGTGACCCTTGTATGACCAGAAAATCGGGGAGGACACTGAAGGAAGGCACAGTGCACACCTAAGTCAAACAAGGAACCCTTAGTGGAAGGACACAGGATGCCATGGTCGCCATGAATTTTTGAGCATGTCCAAAACAATCACAGAAAGGGGACAGAGGCTGGTTGATGCTCAAAGGATGCACAGGCGATGCCCAAAGAAGGCAAAAATGAAACCATGGCCACACCCTTGGGAGGTGATGGTTTAGTGGGGGAGGAAATGGTCTCGTGGTTAAGCATTGGGCTTGTGACTAGAGGATCCTTGGTTTAAACCCCACCCTGACCAAAAAAATCACTAAGGGCCCTTGGGCAAGGTCCTTAATCCCCTAGTTGCTCCCGGTGTGTAGTGGACACCTTGCATGGCAGCATCCTGACATCAGTGTGAGTGTGTTTGTGTGAATGGCGCTATATAAATGCAGTCCATTTACTAATGAACGCTGAATGATTGGAGCTGTTTGCCGTGATTTTTGTGAATAAAGTTCATAAAAATTTTAAAACGTAAACAGTGGATAACCAATTGACATACGGGAGAGGAGATGTAATTCGATGTGAGTGACCTGAGCACCGGAGGGCAGGGCTATAACACAGCACAGACTCACAACTGATGTTTTCGCTTGTCTCTTTCAGAACCTTGGACAGCGGCGCAGCCCATTATAATGCAGTACAGACTCACAGCAGACATTTTCAATCAACTCTTACAGCACCTTGGACAGCAGCGCAGCCTGATTGTGTCTAAATAATGATCACAATTCTGCATCCAAAACAGGGAATGTTTCTGCTTCGACAGCTCGGCAAAGAGTGATGGAAAAGTGCTTCCTCTGCATACGTATATAGCTAGATGCATATGGGCGCAAAGCAGATGCCAGTGTCACCCAAAAACCACTCAGGGGTCTACTAGGAGGCAGAAGCGCTGCTGAATAGATGCTCAAAGAACGTCATTGATCACCAAAGTGTGGTACAGAGGATGCACAGAGGAAGCTCAAAGGACGCTCAGTGGATACACATGACTCCATGGTCACTGGTGGTCGCACAGAAAAAGCACAGAGGATGCTCAGGGAAAATTTGCTCTTTACAACACTAAAACAACACACAAAGGACGTTGGAGCACTTGCACAGAAAGGCGTTTTTTTTTGTATCCCTAGTGCTTCCTGGCAAATTTTTGGGATGCACAAGGAACTCTCAAAGGACACGTCCTTAAATCGTTTATCGTGATATTAACATACTAATGAATCATATCAGTTTTTGAAATGAGCATTGTGATACCATAAAAATCAACTAAACTAAATAATGACCTCTTGAAGAAGAATCATAAATTATTTACAAAATAAACAAGTAGGAAATAGATAATAAAGGATTCCAATTTATACTTCAGAATAATTTGTTCCTTTAAAGTAAAACATTCACCACAGATTCTTTTCGGTAACACTTTACTTGAAGGTATTGTCATAATAGAAACATGACACTGTCATAACTGTTACATGACACGGTCATGAAGGTGTCATAAACTTTATGTCAATGTCATAAACATTTATGACTGCTGTCATTAAGTCTCATTCAGTTTTTATAATGACAACTTGATATTTTTTGGGTTGTCTTGATTAGAAGTTGTCTTTGGCCTTTTTGGTCTTCAGGTTGTATGTCAAGGTGTCAACTTGTCATTACAAAAACCAAATGACTTAATGACAGCAGTCATAAATGTTTATGAAATTGACATAATGTTTATGACACCTTCATGACTGTCATGTAACAGTTATGACATTATCATGTCACTATTATGACGATACCTTCAAGTAAAGTGTTACCTTATTTTCTATGTAATTAGCATGAACCATGATTAATTATGTATCTTGATTTTTATCAAATCACAATAGGTGTATTGTGATATAAATTTTTACATATATATCAAAATATTTGGCACAGTCAAGTCAAGTCCAGGAGTGTCCACTGGTATCACATGTCAGTTACCACATCCACCACACCACAGAACCTCCCCTGCTCCTGGATGGCAACTACCCAGGAAGACAACCAGTCCAGCCCAAAGTCTTGAAAGTAACAATCTATCTGCTGCATCCATGGACAACATGAGGGTCCCCTTGGCCTCTTCAACTCTGAGGTCCTGGTGCCTCTGCATGTTGGATCATGCACAGAGAAAGGCACCACAAGGCCAAAATGTCATAGGTGGCGTTCATTGAAACTGCACAATGAAACTGATGCTACTCATCTGAATCTTCCAAAGTAACACAGAGTTATTCCAGCAATACTCAAGGATTCTTTGCAGAGTACTAAAACTGATTACGGTCCAAATCTCACAACCCTACAGTAATGCTGCGTTCACACCACATGACACGCGATGCCACAAATTCACGTCCATCGCCACCATCGCACGATGTGTTGCTCTGCTTTCGCTGCAAAAATTCACCCCAATGCATCATCAAATAGGAGGAGCTTCCATTCCGTTCGCTGTCAAGTGAACACGGCGGACCTTGATCACATGGAGCGAGTTGCTGTGCTCTACTTCTTGTGGAAAGCTGACAAACGTCACCAGCGGTGCCTTCCCTGGGTTCACAACATCCTCATGAGACATTCCCAATTCGGGGAGTTTCAGCATTTGCTGCAGGATCTGTGTCTGGATGACGGCCACTTTCAGCGGTACTTCCACCTCTCCAGGACCCAGTTTGAGGACCTCCTGTTCCGTTCGCGCACGCACATGTGAACTTTAAAAAAAAAACTGGCTGCTGCCGCTGCTGCTGCAATGCTGCTGCCGCTGCTGCTGCGATGCTGCTGCTCGCTCTCCCCTCAAACTCTGTTATAATTGTGTTATAAACCAGTCACCATTTGTTTTATTATAAATCTGTGTAGTTAATAAAATTATCTTCATGGACGATTCGTTCTCACGCGCACATGAAAAAAAACTGGCTGCTGCTGCTGCTTGCTCTCCCCTCAAACTCTGTCATAATTGTGAAATAAAGGACAAAAGGGACATAAGTCCTGCTCACAGGCTGGCTGCCAGAGACAGGACATGTCCACATCAAGTATAAACTCCTGACATCTCCACGTCACTACATATCCAGTCCCTGACTGGTCATTGCGACGCGACAAGAAGAAAAAGTTCAGATTTTTCAACTTGGGGAGGAGGGCGACGCAACACAATATCGCGCCACAAACGCACCAATTGCTCAAAATCACTTCATTCGCATTGCTTCATTCGCGTCCATCATGTCGCACCTGTGTGGCTTGATCTTTTGTGGCACCACAACGCATCCTTCCATAGGGATTACATGGCAACCTGTTGCCGCCATCGCTCATGTGTCGTCCGGCGTGAACGCGGCATAAGACAGGAAACACCAGCATCCAAACACTTGACCGTTTGTTTTCCTGTTTAAATATATGGGCTCCTCACAGCACTCACAGTATCACTATCAAGCCACATATGGTAATCTGTGACACTGACAGACGCATTCATAGTGGTGAATGATTGTAAGAATTATGGCTGCAAACAGAACATTAAGAAGCCCAATGCAAAATTCCAGGAGTGTGCAGCCCTGGCTGAGGTATGAGCGCTCAGAGTGCCATTCTAGTCCAGAAATATCTTATTCTTTAATTTCATTTCAAAAGGCATAAAGGCATCTGGGCAGGTGTTGTGTGCAACAGAGGAAGCTAATGACACTGACAGGTCTCGCCACAGGGGGCCCCGCTGCCTGCAGCCTGCTGGCACGTCAGCTGCATTGCGTATTTATAACTGCGTGCTCACAGACAAGCGTTTGACCCCACTCCCCTCTCGCTGCCATGGTGCCAGCAGAAAGTGGAAGGCAGAATTTATTCTGAATATCGATCATCTCTGTGGGTGTTCCCCGCTGTGACGTTCAGTCTGGGAGCAGAGACTGATGCCTTGTCAGACCGCTGTTGCAGTCAGAAGACGCGGACTGTCAATGATACATAAATCCACACCAGAGGAGTTACAAGGGGGTTAATGGAAGAAATATGGACATTTGCTATTGAGCGACGCCACTCTGAAGTTTGGAAGATGAATGGAGTCGATATCGAACAGGTGCAGGTATGAAAAATGAGGATAATTTACTTTTTTAACATTATTTTCTCATTACCCCAAACTGATGACTTTGCTGGTGAGATGCAAATGGTATCTGTTATTGCTGCACAACATTTTGTTCATATACTTTAATACGGCAAAATTATTTACAGGGTAATTCAGTCAAACTGGGGGCTCGGTGCAGAAAACTTTAATTTACTCTCTGCTGGCACTGTTGAAGGCTTTCTCAGCAAATCACTTCAGGGACAAGAGAAATGAGAGAGAGTGAGAGAGAGAGAGAGAGAGAGAGAGAGAGAGAGAGAGAGAGAGAGAGACGCCATTAGGGGGACGTATATTGACAATCACAGTATCAGGGGACAAATTACGGAAAAGGAGACCACACGAATTGCTTGATTTTGTAAGCATATGGCACAGACAATTACAGATTGAGGATAGCAGATCATAGTACCTGTGGGTGTGTAGACTTTAAAGACTATGGCAATCAGACATTTGATCCTAATGACCTTGAGCTTCACTCAGATGTTTGACTTATGACTGACCTTCCCAGGGCAATTCTGGAATCCACCTAAGCATGTGCAACATTTGGTCCAAATTATGTAATAATGACCTCTTTCCTCCTTCCCTCACTTCATTTAATTTACGGGGTAAGAAGGGCATTAAATGTTTCTTTCAGCTTTTTAAGGATTATACCTTTCTTGATTTTACTGATATGTCTTCCTTCTACCGTCTGCCCTCATCTCATTTATTTTGTTTCTTTCAAATTAGACATTGTGCATGTGCTGGTTTTCAAAACTTCCCAAATCCCTACTCAGCTTTCTAAACATACTTGGGATGACCTATTTGAATTTATGCCCCATCAGAAAGCTCCTATATTACAGATACATAATGCTGTTCTGTCAATGGACAATCATCCAGTCAATAAAACTATTTGTAACTGGGAAACAAGAGTTGGGTCAGGGGAAGGTTTCTGGGATAAGGCAGTTGACAGAATTTGTACATCATCATCTTGTGCAAGACGTTGCCTTATTCAGTTTAAAGTAGTACACAGGCTGCATTTGTCAAAGTCCAAATGATCCCATATTTATCCCAATGTTTCTGATCTGTGTGATAGATGAAACTCCTCTCCCTGTGATTTAAGTCATAAGTTTTGTCTTTGACCCAAACTTCAGCCATATTAGATTTCTTATTTTGATGTCTCTCACATTTTTGGAATCAGACTGGAGTCTTGTCCGCTGATTGCTATTTTTGGAATTCCTGGAGACCACGTTATGTGTTAGCCCAACTGTCCTGGAAAGCGCCACATCCCCCACCCACATCCCTTTGGTTGTAAGATCTTGTGTTTTTTATACTTGGAAAAAAAAATCATATTTAGACTTCTGCAACAGACTGGCGTCCTGTCCTGGGTGTACCCCGCCTCACGCCCTATGACTGCTGGGATAGGCTCCATCCCCCCGCGACCCTTGATTGGTCTAAGCGGTAGAAGATGGATGGATGGATGGATATTTAGACTTAGAGGGAGGGTCAATGGGTCTTTGAAAGTGTGATAACCTTTTATTTCTTACCTTAGATCTTTAAAGACTATTGTACTTCATTGGACTGGTGCCATGGGTGCTTGAGTTTTGTTTGTTTGTTTTTGTTTGTTAGTTTGTTTGTTTGTTTGTTTTTGTTTTGTCGGGCCTATGGGTAGAATAGGGATATTAGATGTTTATGAATGTTGGGGTTGTAGCACATATTAACATGTTTGTATGCACTTTTGTTTTGTTATACTTTTTTAAGAGCTCTGTATGTGAGGAGTTGATGAGAAAATGATAAATAAAGTGGGTGCGGGGTCTGTCTGTTGCAAAATCAAAAATGTATATTGAATTGAATTTATTAGACACCCACGCAAAACAGAAGTTCACTCATATGCAAACAACCAAACTCATAACAGAAAAGTCAAAGGCAAAAATAAATATAAGAACATAAATAAAAGACATGGTGCCTAAAGGCGTAGGCAGAAGCAATGCTTGTATATACACACATTATCATGTGCATCTATCTGACACAATCCAGTGACACATACTCGCACATAAACATGGAAATCGATAAAATATATTGGTAAAATATACACATTCCAAAAGTAGCAGCACGGTTTCCCTGAAACCATAACGTACAAAATTAAGAAGTGGCTAAATGGAAAGTGTAGCAGGAAATTCATTCAAAAGCAACATTAATATTTTAATAGCATCAACAATGTTATTGCAATAAGAGCAACATTGCTAACAGTGTATTGTGCGCATATTGGAAAAACTCAGGATAATAATTTGTAAGTGAAATGATGTCCATCAACATTTACACAACATTAAAATGCTAAAAATGATAGAATTTACTTTTAAACAACAGACACATTGCACTGTCCGATTCAGTTTAGTTTTTCAAATTGACCCAAACAGGTGTGAAACAGCAAAACCTTCATTTAATTTCAGACTGCTTCATTTGTGGCAAAGCGCCTCAGGACACGCATGAAGATAATAATAATTTGCTTCTTAAAACTGTCATAAATTTGTTTTGTGATTGTTTATCATTATTGTCAGGGCTTTATGAATTGTATTATTCATAAACGCAGATGAATTGAAATAAAAAGCATGAATAATGCATCTTGAACTTGTCAGTTTTCAGTTACAGGATCAACCAAGTATTTGAGTTGTTGCTTGTTAACGAATAGTGTGGATTGTGCATGATGTGACCACCAGGTGCGCCTTAACTTGCTCCTGACATGGCAGATTGGTAGGTAAGTGTAGCATCAGTAAGGATGTGGTCAGTTTGTTGAGGATAGAGTTTCCTGTTAAAGCAACATTGTCTGGACTGTGAAATAGTTTCTCTGGAAATTGCCCATTTAGGATTTCACTCTTGATGCTGTTTCTGTTCAGAACTCCACTCATAGCTGGGATTGGTAGATAGCGTCAGCACTTGTCTTTTATTGGAAACCATTACAGAATTACAGATAATGAAGCTTAACTGCTGATTTGCATTGCATTTGTCATGAACAAGCCATTATTTTATTTAGCACCACCCAGATTTATCTGTGAGTTTCCTATAGTCTCTTTGACGGGTACTGAAAATTTCATTGAAAAATTCCACACAGTTCCAGAGATATGCATGAAATTTACCCCCAAAATAGCACTTTTTTCATCAATTTTGTGTGACACTGATATTTAGCATTATCATTTAAAGTTGAATGTTAAAGAAATAACCTTGTATTTTGTCAGTTTGTTTACATAATACATTTGTTTACGTAATACATTTTTGTAAAGGTAGAAATGTCATTTCCTAGAAAAAAAACGTGTTTCTAAGCCAAGGTAAAACTGTCACAAGCGTAACGCTGAGAATAAGTCCTTGATTTATTTGTGTCAAAACCTTAGCTATATCTCCTACTCTGCTTCAATAGAATAATTATATTACTTGTTCAATAATACCAGGAACTAATGGACAGAATTTCTTTGTTTCAAGCTTCTGCAGACTAAAGAAGATACCTCCAACTGTTGTCGCAAGCGTTACGCTCTAGCACATTATAGTATATATGCACTGATAATTTCTAGCAATGACTGAACCGAGACCAATAGAAATATTGAAACTCTGATATATAACCATACCTAAAATGATAACATTTCACAAAAAGACCACTTTTAAATTTTGATGGTTATGTCACACCTCGGCTTCATTATTTTTGAACTAGGCCTTAAGTGGTAATCTGAGCATTGATCAAAATTGGCTGACCTTGTCAAGGTGATTCCTGTCATGTTGAAAACCAAATTCCTTGACCCAGTGACCTTGATATTTGCCAATATTAATTAATTAATATTGGCGGCAACCTTCATTCACATATTGAGTTTGGTAGATATTAGCCAAATGACCTCCGACGAATAGGCGAGGAAGTAGGCGGACAGACAGGCCTGACCTGACCTTGGCTCCAGTGAGGTCCCTGGATGCGCTGGAGCATCCAAATCAACTCTACAGTATACTTCTATTCATAAATCAGAAACATAATGTCACAGAGTCTTCATTCAACCAATTCCTTATGACTTGCCAGCTGTAGTTTTCATCTTCCCATTTGCTAATCACATGATCTGGTGATGTTACTTTGTGTGTCTCTTTACAACTGGTGGTGCCCATTTGGGATTTTAACTGAAACACACCAATAAATGATCAAAGGAGAAAATCTACCCGCCAATCTGAAAACTGTGTTTTAGTTTTTACTATTTAGTTTTTACTCTTCTACACAAAGAAAATCATTATAGAAAGACACATGTAGGGGGGTTTTGTTTTTCAGGATCACTGTAGCATTTTTTTTATTTTTACAAGGTAGCAATGCTGGACATTTTTGAGAGATGGATGTCAGATTTTGCACCACTGAATGATTTTATCCAAACAATATGGGTTCATTTGAAAACAAGACATCCAGCTGACACTAGTAAAGTGATAGTATTTTACAAAAATGCTCTTTTGCAATGTACCAAGTTCCTGCTATATAGCTCCCAGTAGGTGTCACTGCTACACTGCACAAGAGATTTTTTTTAATTTACTGTACACTGTTTTGAAATCTTTTTTTTTTTTTCATATATTACATTACTTTTGTGACCTAAAGTCTTTGGTAAACCCATCTCTAACACCAAAACACATCATTCATATTCAGAAACCTGAGATTGTTCTTAACATATTGATATGCAACATATAGGCATTATACTACATGCAGCTACCTGAAATGGGGGAAATCTGAATGTATGGTAAAATGTCCTGGAACAGCTGGCAAGTCCCAGGAAGGTTTAACCTGCTACACAACCATGGATCAGTGGTGTAAAATGGATGGAAGGCTGATTCATCTGTTTTGTCACAATGAAGTATCTCAACAGACCTGAGAAAATGACCAGGCCAGGTGCTGGTCAACATCCGAACTCAGCTGTATAAAGTCTGGACTTGATTGTGTTTGTCATCTTGGACTGGACTGAATGTCTTATTTTGTTGTCCCATACAAAATAACATATTTGGAGTCAACTTGCTTTGCTAAATAAACATCAAGAAAAACTTTGACTTTTAGTAGTGCAGTGGATGAGGAATCTGATCATGAAGCATCAGAGCTTCATTTACAACTAAACCCAACCTTCCAATAGTAATAATCTAGCAACTGACAGATTCCCATTTTGTAAATCACAACAAGGCCTCCACTGAGGGAAAACCAGCTAATCTTATACCTCAGGATTGTTAGGGTTATTCATTCATTTTCTATACAAGCTTATTCCAACTAAGGGTTGGGGTGTGGCAGGGGGCTGGAGCTGATCCCAGTGGTAACTGGGGGGGCAGCGGGGTACACCCTGGATGGGCTGCCAGTCCATTGCAGAACTGAGACATATAGGCAGACAAACTCATTGCTTGTCAGGGTAAAAACTTTGAAAAACAATGTAAAATGTAGCTTCTGAAATGCTGTGATAGGGATGCTGCACGGCTGATAGGTTGTCATGGTGCAGCCAAGCCTAACGTTGACAGTTTGGAAAGCAGCGAGGTGTAAATGCCAAAGGATGTTGTTAGCTGTTGATAGCACCAGTGGCACCTATAACTCTGAGACCACAAGGAGCTACAAAGCAACCCGAAACAGAATAGAATTCTATCTCATCAGACAACTGTCATCCATATTTCAGACTGGACATTAATGACTGTATTAAAAGGCCTATTAATCTTTGGTAATGATACTCTATGGTTATTACCTCAGTGCAATGTGGTTCTGTGTGCAGGCTTTAGAGACCATAGATCAAACTAATATTTTTTTTACTGTCAGCTGCCACATTGAAGTAGGGCATCTGTTAACAATTTGAGCTGACAGTTGTGAATGGACTCGCAATTCGTGGGTTAAATGACAACTGCTTGACTAGATGTGGAACTCTAACCTCACACATACACATTTACAGCCCACATTAATCTTCAAGTTCATCTTTATATCAACCAGAGACATTTATTTTGCCTTTATTTTTCAGGTCAGTTCACATTCCTCACTGGTGTCACACCTGTGGATAAGCCGTGGAATCACCATGTAGATCATCACATTTCACTGCAGCTCTTCTGAAAGTCATATCAAGTGCATCTTACTGTTGGAACTGATATTCAAAGATATGATCACAGACTCAAATCCTGCAGTGAATAAAAGTGAGAAAAGACACACGGGAGGTGATAGTCTAGTGGTTAAGTGTTGGGCTTAACACCAGAGGATCGTTAAAATCCCAGCCCGATCAGAAAATCACTAAGCGCCCTCTTAATCCCCCAGTTGCTCACGGTGTGTAATGAGCGCCTTGTTTGGCAGCACCCTGACATCGGGGTGAATGTGAGGCATTACTGTAAAGCGCTTTGAGCGTATGATGCAGATGGAAAAGTGCTATATAGATGCAGTCCATTTATATAAATGCAGTCCATTTACACACACACAAAAAGAGTTTCAGGCAGAATGAAACAGCTGTTAAAGTTACATGAAGAAGACAAAGGATTGAGAAGGAGGAAAATTCAACGTGATTTTCTCCCTCGATTCTTTAGCTCTTTCTCTTATCTTTCTCCACACTCGGCTCTAAGGCGTGGCTTAATTGGGCTGTAGCCTCCCAGGAATTTTATTGCCCCACTATAACCCAACAAAAGATTCACTTTTGTTGCACAAAGCCCCATCATCATCCTTAGTTTAATCACTACCACCAATATTTTCTGACTGATTGCTTCCTATGCACTGGTGTCACACATCACTGCATCCACCACACTACATCATGGATCTGCCTTGGGTCCTGGATGACAGCCACCCAGTCAGACAACCACTCTATTCCCATTTCTCCAAAGTAATCATCGATCTGCTGCAGCCAGATGAAGCAAATATGTCCCCTTGCCCTTCTCGAGCCAACAGAGTCTTCAAACCTGAGGCACCAAGGTGCTGGATGATTCATTCATTCATTCATCTTCTACCGCTTAGTCCAATTAAGGGTTGTGGGGAGCTGGAGCCTATCCCAGTCATAGGGTGTGAGGCGGGGGACACCCAGGACAGGACGCCAGTCTGTCGCAGGGCCACAAACAGACAAACAAACACAGACACACCCACACGCACACCTAAGGACAATTTAAAGATTCCGATCCACCTAACCTGCATGTCTTTGAATGTGGGAGGAAACCGGAGCACCTGGGGGAAACCCATGCAAACATGGGGAGAACATGCAAACTCCACACAGAAAGGCCACAGGAATTGAACCCACGACCTTCTTGCTGTGAGGCAACAGTGCTAACCACTAATCCACCATGCCGCCATGCTGGATGATGCCCAAACTGTTGCAGGTGAAGCCCCCTCACAATGCAAGCATCTTAGTCTCCCTAATTTGTTTGGCATAAAGTGATTTCAGTGACCCTGAATACTTGAACCTCCATTCTCCTGTAAAGGTATCAGCATCACTAAACACCTTCTATTCAGCAGCCTCTAAGCTTTCCCGCAGCATCACAGGTAAAGGACCCATTTCACTGCCGAAATAAGTGAATCTCTGAGAATTATATGGCCCATCTGGAATGGTAAGGAGAAAAGACTTGGGCTTTCATGTTAAGGCAAAGAATTCTGCATCACCAAGCATGTTAACACCCACAAAATATCGTATCAGGTTACAAAAACAGTGGTACCCAACAATACTCTGGAGAGACCTAGTACCAAATACGTCTAGTTGTCGCATTAAGTCACTAATTACCAGCTACGTTGCAACTATACAGTAAGACAGAAAGCACCAGGACCCTGAATACTTAAACATCCATTTTCCTGTAAAGGTATCAGCATCACTAAATGCCTTCTATTCAGCAGCCTCTAAGCTTTCCCGCAGCATCACAGGTAAAGGACCCAGAAACATTAATTTCACTGCCAAAAAAAGTGAATCTCTGAGAATTATACGGCCCATCTGGAATGGGAAGGAGAAAAGACTTGGGCTTTCACGCTCCTGCAAAGATTTCAGTATCGCTAAACACTTCTGTCCGGTGACCTCATGATGAAATGACCTCTCACACCTATAAGCTATGGTCTGTGCACTCCATAGCAATCAACTGAGTAAGTTCACAGCACTCATACAACTCAAGATGTTGGTACTTGTTTTGCTTATTTCCAATTGTTTTGGTAAACTAGCATGATTAAAATAACTGCATCCAGGAACCACAACCTGGTGAACCTGATAAACAAGTTCAATATTCAGAAAGAGTGCAAGAGAATAGCGCCACTGAACATTGACTATTTGTTGTTAGCTTTGTTGTTTTTTGGCAATTGTGTCTAATTATGGTGGATGCAGTGATGGACTGCACAGATGCATGCATCAACACCTCAGCACTACTAAATAATCACACCATCAGGTTGTCCCACCAATACAAACAAAACAAAACCTCAGGGGGCACCACCTTATTGAAGGCACTGGCAGAAACCTTGGCATTTGCCATGTACCATCCATGGGTAGGTGGGTGTAGGTAGGTTGACAGACAGACAGACAGACAGTGATGAAAATTAGGAGTAAGTGTGGTGGAAGTTACCCATAACTTGAAATGAGCTCATCTGTCCATTTATTTCATCTTGGTCTGGTGCCCACCGCAGCTTCTTTTTAACTCTATATATAATATTTGTCCTCCTCCCTCACATTTTTCATCTGATAATTAATACTCACATTACACCTCATATCATCTCCTCCTGACTAACCTCTTCATAACCTCTACTCCCTTTTCCACACATGACATATTCCCTCTCCGTGGCAGTATGCATTATCACGTAATATTAAATCTCCTTTTTTGACTCTATAGGTAATGTGTGTGTGACTTTGAGAGTGTCTGCATGAATGCACTTTGCATGCCTACCAGACAGCATCTGAGAGTAATTTTGGCACGGCTGTGTAGGCCCCAGGTGTGGGGAAGATATTGGAAAAAATTTATGGAGCTGCTTTCGTTGAGCTACTTCAAGTTAGACACAGTTCAGGCCACTGCATTTTCTGATCCTTCCATCTGCACAATTTTCTGGCCTGTGAGCTTGTTATAAAATCAAATTTCTCTGACAGCACTTTTTAAAAAATGTTTACTTATTTCTGTATCAGTACAACATTAATCCTAAAGCCAAAAGTAAAGTTTTCTCATGGTGGAAGGGTCATTTTCTGCATTATGTACAGTAGTTTGGATACCCATCGTCAATTATACATACATGTGTGTGTGTGTGTGTGTGTGTGTGTGTGTGTGTGTGTGTGTGTGTGTGTGTGTGTGTGTGTGTGTGTGTTTGTTTTAAAGAAGTCACATAATTTTTAGTGATATAATACGAGGGCTGTCAATAAAGTATAGGTCCTTTTTATTTTTTTCAAAAACTTTATGGATTTCATTCATATGTTTTTACGTCAGACATGCTTGAACCCTCGTGCGCATGCGTGAGTTTTTCCACGCCTGTCGGTGACGTCATCCGCCTGTGAGCAGTCGTCCTTCCTCGTTGGAATTCCTTTGTCTGAGAAGTTGCTGAGAGACTGGCGCTTTGTTTGATCAAAATTTTTTCGAAGTAGACACGGTTCGAAAAATTAAGCTGGTTTTCGGTGAAAATTTTAACGGCTGATGAGAGATTTTGAGGTGATACTGTCACTTTAAGGACTTCCCACGGTGTGAGACATCGCGCAGCGGTCCCAGGCGCCGTCGTCAGCCTGTTTCAAGCTGAAAACCTCCACATTTCAGGCTCTATTGATCCAGGACGTCGTGTGAGAACAGAGAAGTTTCAGAAGAAGTCGGTTTCAGCATTTTATCCGGATATTCCACTGTTAAAGGAGATTTTTTTAATGAAAGACGTGCGGACGGGTCCGCGTGTCGGGACGCAGCCGGCGCGGTGCGGCGGCACAGGAAAAACACCTCCGTGTTGATAACCATTTGTAAAATCCAGGCGGCTTTTGATGGCTTTCAGTGGAGTGAGTATATGAGAAATTGTTTAACAGCTGGACATGTTCCAACTTGTCCTTAAGGCTTCCAACAGAGGTGTTTTTGCTGTGGCGGAGCGTCGCAGCGGCTGCGAGCTGACGCTGCAATCTGCCCGCACGTCTTTCATTAAAAAAAATCTCCTTTAACAGTGGAATATCCGGATAAAATGCTGAAACCGACTTCTTCTGAAACTTCTCTGTTCTCTCATGACGTCCTGGATCAATAGAGCCTGAAATGTGGAGGTTTTCAGCTTGAAACAGGCTGACGACGGCGCCTGAGAACGCTGCATGACGTCTCGCACCGTGGGAAGTCCTTAAAGCGACAGTATCACCTCAAAATCTCTCATCAGCCGTTAAAATTTTCACTGAAAACCAGCTTATTTTTTCAAACCGTGTCCACTTCGATGTTCCTCACAGGTTTAGAAAAAATTTTGATCAAACAAAGCACCAGTCTCTCAGCAACTTCTCAGACAAAGGAATTCCGACGAGGGGCTGGACGACAACTCCCACAAGCAGCGCTCACAGGCGAATGACGTCACCGACAGGCGTGGAAAAACTCACACATGCGCACGAGGGTTCAAGCATGTCTGACGTAAAAACATATGAATGAAATCCATATAGTTTTTGAAAAAAATAAAAAGGACCTATACTTTATTGACAGACCTTGTATATATATATTTCTTTGATCTTTGGTCTACACACACACACACGTATAGATAGATATAGATATATATATATATATATATATATATACAGTAGTGTTCAGAATAATAGTAGTGCTATGTGACTAAAAAGATTAATCCAGGTTTTGAGTATATTTCTTATTGTTACATGGGAAACAAGGTACCAGTAGATTCAGTAGATTCTCATAAATCCAACAAGACCAAGCATTCATGATATGCACACTCTTAAGGCTATGAAATTGGGCTATTAGTAAAAAAAGTAGAAAAGGGGGTGTTCACAATAATAATAGTTTGGCATTCAGTCAGTGAGTTCATCAATTTTATGGAACGAACAGGTGTGAATCAGGTGTCCCCTATTTAAGGATGAAGCCAGCACCTGTTGAACATGCTTTTCTCTTTGAAAGCCTGAGGAAAATGGAACGTTCAAGACATTTTTCAGAAGAACAGCGTCGTTTGATTAAAAAGTTGATTGGAGAGGGGAAAACTTATACGCAGGTGCAAAAAATTATAGGCTGTTCATCTACAATGATCTCCAATGCTTTAAAATGGACAAAAAAAAAAAAAAACAGAGACGCATGGAAGAAAACAGAAAACAACCATCAAAATGGATAGAAGAATAACCAGAATGGCAAAGGCTCACCCATTGATCAGCTCCAGGATGATCAAAGACAGTTTGGAGTTACCTGTAAGTGCTGTGACAGTTAGAAGATGCCTGTGTGAAGCTAATTTATTTGCAAGAATCCCCCGCAAAGTCCCTCTGTTAAATAAAAGACGTGCAGAAAAGGTTACAATTTGCCAAAGAACACATCAACTGGCCTAAAGAGAAATGGAGGAATATTTTGTGGACTGATGAGAGTAAAATTGTTCTTTTTGGGTCCAAGGGCCGCAGACAGTTTGTGAGACGACCCCCAAACTCTGAATTCAAGCCACAGTTCACAGTGAAGACAGTGAAGCATGGTGGTGCAAGCATCATGATATGGACATGTTTCTCCTACTATGGTGTTGGGCCTATATATCGCATACCAGGTATCATGGATCAGTTTGGATATGTCAAAATACTTGAAGAGGTCATGTTGCCTTATGCTGAAGAGGACATGCCCTTGAAATGGGTGTTTCAACAAGACAACGACCCCAAGCACACTAGTAAATGAGCAAAATCTTGGTTCCAAACCAACAAAATTAATGTTTTGGAGTGGCCTGCCCAATCCCTGGACCTAAATCCAATTGAGAACTTGTGGGGTGACATCAAAAAAGCTGTTTCTGAAGCAAAACCAAGAAATGTGAATGAATTGTGGAAAGTTGTTAAAGAATCTTGGGGTGGAATAACAGCTGAAAGGTGAAAGTTGGTTGACTCCATGCCTCGCAGATGTGAAGAAATCATGAAAAACTGTGGTTATACAACTAAACACTAGTTTAGTGATTCACAGGATTGCTAAAAAGCAGTTTGAACATAATAGTTTTAAGTTTGTAGCGTCAACAGCAGATGCTACTATTACTGTGAACACCCCTTTTCTACTTTTTTACTAATAGCCCAATTTCATAGCCTTAAGAGCGAGGTTGGGTAGGATTAAAATCAAATCAAATCAATTTTATTTATATAGCGCCAAATCACAACAAACAGTTGCCCCAAGGCACTTTATATTGTAAGGCAAAGCCATACAATAATTACGGAAAAACCCCAACGGTCAAAACGACCCCCTGTGAGCAAGCACTTGGCGACAGTGGGAAGGAAAAACTCCCTTTTAACAGGAAGAAACCTCCAGCAGAACCAGGCTCAGGGAGGGGCAGTCTTCTGCTGGGACTGGTTGGGGCTGAGGGAGAGAACCAGGAAAAAGACATGCTGTGGAGGGGAGCAGAGATCAATCACTAATGATTAAATGCAGAGTGGTGCATACAGAGCAAAAAGAGAAAGAAACACTCAGTGCATCATGGGAACCCCCCCAGCAGTCTAAGTCTATAGCAGCATAACTAAGGGATGGTTCAGGGTCACCTGATCCAGCCCTAACTATAAGCTTTAGTAAAAAGGAAAGTTTTAAGCCTAATCTTAAAAGTAGAGAGGGTGTCTGTCTCCCTGATCCCAATTGGGAGCTGGTTCCACAGGAGAGGAGCCTGAAAGCTGAAGGCTCTGCCTCCCATTCTACTCTTACAAACCCTAGGAACTACAAGTAAGCCTGCAGTCTGAGAGCGAAACGCTCTACTGGGGTGATATGGTACTATGAGGTCCCTAAGATAAGATGGGACCTGATTATTCACTGATTACTTTGAAATGTAATCCAAAAGTAATCAGATTACAAGTAATCCAAATGTATGTACATACGTACATGTAATCCACATGTATTCTTTCAAAGTAATCCTACCCAACCTTGCTTAAGAGTGTGCATATCATGAATGCTTGGTCTTGTTGGATTTGTGAGAATCTATTGAATCTACTGGTACCTTGTTTCCCATCTAACAATAAGAAATATACTCAAAACCTGGATTAATCTTTTTAGTTACATAGCACTACTATTATTCTGAACAGTACTGTATATATATATATATATATATATATATATATATATATATATATATATATATATATATATATATATATATATATGTGTGTGTGTGTGTGTGTGTGTAGACCAAAGAAATATAAAATATGTATCTATGTATCATTAGATCACTAAAAATTATGTGACTTCTTTAAAACACACACAGATTATAGGCCATTTTACACCAAGAGTGACATCAAATATAAAGCAATGCTAAAATACCATCAGACGTATAGTATAAGCATTGTTTTCTTTATAATTTGCAGTTGTTTAATTAATTAATAAAAATCTTATTGTCTTACGTACAATTTGTACATGTTCAAATCATTTGTTCATGTTGTGCAAATCAAGGAACATTTTCACATCACCCTCTATGCATTTGCAGTTACTGAGACAAATTTAACTTCATAGAAAGTTAGCGAAAGTTAGCTAACATCTGCAAAATGTCTTGTAATTGACTCCAGATGTGTTATCAGATTACAAAAACAACATTTTTAGTTTTAGAAATGATTATTTCTCACTAGCTTTTACATAATATACCAGAAACACAGCTGTTAGCAAGTTGTTAGCTAAACCAGCCTGTGATGCCACCATGCTAACCTCGGTGAAATATCTTGTAAATATATTCAGAGGTGTTATTAAGTTCCAAAAAAGCATTTTCAGTTTTAGAAGTGTTTAGTTTTTGCTAACTTTTACATATGAGAAACGTATATAAACACACAAAACAAAGCAGCTTTGAAGAGACCACCGACTGATGTCACAGTGCAGCTCTACTCTGATGGGCTGTCACTCAAAAACAAAACAAATCAGAATGTGAATTTTTAACCTTTTAAAATAGGTCAAGGTTAGCCATCTTTGAACTTGTCCAAGGTCTGTGTCCCAAGAATGTTCACTGTGAATTTCAAGAGTCTGGCAGTGATAGAACTGGACTTATGCTGAGCACAGACGGACAGACGGGCAGACGGATGGACGGACAAAAAGCCTTCGCAATAGCCAATGGCTATATTTGATGGCCTCAGGTAATAAATTTTTCCCAAATGCTGGCAAAGCTTTCCCCCTCTCTTAATTATCATTTTAAAACCACACTTCATGTGTTTATGACATTATTATTATTGACAAATATGCATGTACAGGAAACTGGGAAAAACTCATGAGCTTTTTCATGTATGTTTACGAGTGTATGAAGGAATCATTGGTGTCCTTCAGTGAGGACTTCCAGGAGGTCTGAAGCAAACACGCACAGTCTAATCTAACAAACGTCCTCAGGGTGCAGGATGAAAAGAATTTTTAAGCAGCACCGTCTGAAGGACCTTCATACATATTTCAGCCCAGAGAGCTCATCTTGCCGTCATAGAGCAGATTAATTAGACGTTTACTCAGGCATCAATTGATTTGGAAGATATAACATTAGTACCTTCTCTTCCTGCCCACCCTCAGTCAGCTTCTCTTTCACTCCTATGTTTTTTATCACCCACTTTGTAAACCCTAAAGTGTAGAGAAGTAATGGTGTGGGGTTTTTCCACAGTCGTATCACGCCAGATTATCATTCAAACCTTTCAACTGGCAATTTACAGCAAGTTTCCTTTTATATTCTTATGCATTCTGACACTTATTCAGGTTTGGGTCAAAGTGGTTCAAATACGGTGCAGCCGGAAAGTATTCACAGCGCTTCACCTTTTACACATTTTGTTATGTTACAGCTTTATTCCAAAATCAAGTAAATTCATTTTCCCCCCTCATGGGGGAATGGTTGTCCTTCTGGAAGGTTCTCCTCTCTCTACGGAGGTACTGGAGCTCTGACAGAGTGACCATCAGGTTCTTGGTCACCTCCCTGACTAAGGCCCTTCTCCCCCAATCGCTCAGTTTTGACGGGCCAGCCAGCTCTAGGAAGAGTCCTCATATATCTGAACTTCTTCCATTTATGAATGATAGACACCACTGTGCTCATTGGCACCTTCAAAACAGCTGAAATGTTTCTGTACCTTTCCCCAGATTTGTGCCTCGAGACAGTCTGGAGGTTTACAGACAATTCCATTAACTTCATGCTTGGTTTGTGCTCTGACATGCGCTGTCAGCTATGGGACCTTATAGGTGTGTGCCTTTCTAAATCATGTCCAATCAACTGAATTTACCCCAAGTGGACTCCAATTAAGCTGTAGAAACATCCCAAGGATGATCAGTGGAAACAAGATGCACCTGAACTCAATTTTGGGCTTCAAGGCTGTAAATACTTATGTACATGTGATTTCTTAAGATTTTTTATTATTATTATTATTATTATTTTTAATATATTTACAAAATCTCAAAAAAAACTTTTTTCACATCATCATTATGGGGTATTGTGTGTAGAATTTTGAGGAGAAGATGAATTTCATCTATTTTGGAATAAGGAATGTCACCGAGACATGCGTTCAACTGAAACAAATCAATCGGACTTTAGTTTTGTCAAGCAGTCGAGCATGGAGGAAATAACCAAGTAACCATGAGCTAGCCATGCCATTGAATGTCCAACAAGTGACAAACTCCAACTGCTTGTCACCTTCATTTGGAACTAATCTGACCAAAGGTGCTCTCAGGTTAACAATGTCAACTTATCTCACTGCAGACTCCGGACTATGGGCACCAAACCTATTTTTTGCCTTTGTTTTAGAGTACTTCTTTAATTTTCTACTGTTTACATTTACATGTCTCTCTGAGGTGATAAACACCAGTAAAATCCTTCACAGCCGAGCAGCAGCCGAGCCCCGAGGCGACGCTGGTGAATAGATGAATTTAGACAGGTGATAATACAGGCTCTGTACACAAGACTCTCACGGCGGCGAGAAAGATGGCGGGATAAAGTGCGAGATTTAGAAAATGTAGAGAAAGAGAGGAAGGAGAGGACTGACAAATGAGAGTAAAATGAAAGAAACGCTGTAGTCGGAAAGACACAAAAGCGTGAGTAAGCAGTGAATAAAGAGGATAAGAGCCGGCATCCTGTTGCACACCCATTCATCTTTTCCATCTCTCCTCTTGTGTCAACAGCTTTTCCATCCAAGTTGCTGGGATAATACATGAGCAAGCCTGCTTCAGTGTTTCCATTATGCATTATTGCGATGTGCCGCATGAATTATGGGCACTGCTTCAACATTTGGCTGGAGAAAGATTTTATGGCGCCGCTGTAAATGCCACTCAGATCTATAATGTTTGGCTGGTTTATGTTCAAGACTGTTTTTCTGGGTCCAGAACAAGAGCGAGACCATAAAGTGACATATTGCAACATGGCAAGACAACTTCGGCAAAGCGAGGGAGTTGAGTCAGAGAGTAAGAGAGAGGAAGTGAAGTGACAAAAGCACACGCAGGCTGAAGGGTGTTTGGAGGGTAGTGAGCGAGCTAAGTGTGGAATAAGATGTGATATTGTTAATGCTACACTAAATTAATATTCGTGTGAGGTCACCCATCAGGAAGCGAACAGGTGAGCCGTGAGAAACATGATAATAGGAGCTGTCACAGAGTGAGAGAGAGCGAGCGAGAGAGAGAGAGAGACAACGAGGGAGGAGGAAGCAACAAGACCTGGAAAAGATGCAAACGGAGAGATACCTAAAGTAGTCTGGAGATGGAAGATAGGAAGAAGAAATGTGGCAAGTGGGAGGAGAGGAAAAGGAAAAGATTTACACACAGTAAAGTCATGATGAGGAGAAGCAGGAGGAGAGCCTGAGGTGGAGTGAGGGAGAGAAACAGAAGTGAAGGAAGGCGTGTTTGTGCATGTGTGAGAGAGACGAGGGAGGTAGCCATGCAGAATTAATCTACAAATTACAATGAATAATTAGGGCCCGGGAATCCCACGGGGGAAGACGGGGTCGTGAGGGTGGAAAAAATGGAGGAGGAGGTGAAGCAGCCTGATGGGGGCGCCATCTCAGGCAGCTCTCTACCTAAAGGAAGAACTGTATGAGAAAAAACAGGACATCTCCGAGGAGAAAGGTGAGGACGAAACGGTGAGCTGACAAATTAAACTTAATTCTATCTGTCAAGATGTGTAATGAGACAAATCTTGTTATTACATAGTTATAGATTATTGAACAAAACTATGAAATACAATAAATGATTTTCTTGAGGAAAAATACTGCTTTACAATTGAAAGTAGGGACGTCCGATCTCGACGATGGTCTCGGGTCAGATCAAAGCACATTTGGAGCGATCAAAATCAGCTTTATTACACACAAGTCTCACCACAATCTATCTGTCGTCCATTTCAGAAGAGAGGCATCAACACACAGCTGATAGCAAACACTCAATTCAATGCTCACCAGCAGCGGGGCGGCAGATTTAAAAAAATATTCATGCTCTGATTCGCTTTGTATTTCCAAATGGTCTAGTTTTAAAGGATGCAGCTTCACTCCTTGTCAGTTCTGTGTGGATTTGTTTGTTTTTTTCAGTCAACTTCTTCTACTGCTTCCTCTTCTTCTTCTGTAGTTTATTTTCAACCTGCATTTCCGCCACCAAGTGGACAGGAGGGTATACTTCTATGTTATGACATTTACCAATCATTACTGACACCTAGTGCTCACAATGAAAACATGTTTTGTTTGCAGCATTGTAGTCATAAAAAAAAATCAGTTTGTGTAATTTTATATTTTGTAAAAACTTTTTAAAAAAGCTTCTTTTTTAATAGAACAAAATGTTTTATAATGAAAGCGTTTACAACAATTTAGAATAGAATAGAAAAGAATAATTCTTTATTGTCCACCGATGTGGAAAATTGTCTTCGGCTCACCAGCACAAAAAAGACAACACTAAAATACAAACATAGTCATACAAACACACAAATAAAACAAAGATACATAAAATACATAGAAGTAAAGGAAGAAGTAGAGTAAGACCTAGTAAAATAATAAAATGTAAAATAAGATCTAATAAAATCAAATAAAACAGAAGTAAAGCAATAAGTAAGGCCCAAATGCTTCACAGCTCAGTTCCTAAAAAGCATCTTGGGACAATTTTACTCATAACTTTTTAAATGCTGTGTTAAGGTGCTATCAAACAAAAAATAAAATAAATAAAACACATAAATTACCCATGTGTTGCTTTAATGGTTAGCACTGTTACCTCACAGCAAGAAGGTTGTGGGATTGCTTCCCATCTGGGAAAATTTTGTGACAGAATGTTTAACTGGAATGGTGAGAAAAAAAAAATTATTTTACACAGTACACGCTCTTTAAATTACGCCCACAAAAGAGTGCAATGAAAAGGCAAATGTGACATTTAAGTGCATGTCTGGACTGTGACATCGTTCCATTAAATGACTCAGATTAATGCACAACAGACTGCCATCAAAGATAAAAGGGTCAGACATCTATTCTTGTGAAGATGTGAAAGTAAATGCACAAATGGTCTGTGGAGCTATGGTCAAAAATACCAAATATGTTTGATATTAGAAGACAGCCTTCCAACAATCCCCCTGGATTTAAGAAATTTTAATCACAAATACAGGTTTTGCTTATTAAACTCACCTAAATGTGCCAAAACTAAATTTACTTTCACACTCCCTCATCCCCACGTTCCATCTAACATCAGTCAGTTTGTTTTCTGTTCTCCTTCCAGTTTATCTTTTCCCCATTTCCTTCCACAGTCTGTTGTGTGTCTTTCAATTTTGGCCGCAGCATCTCAAGTGTTATTATTTTAATCAATACGGAAGCGAAAAGGAAGTCGCGATCCGCCGTCTGAGTGTAGTGATGAAAGGATGATGGGTATGGAAAACTGCTGAAAGAAGATGAAAGCGCAAAAGTGAGACAAAATATTGGAAGCTCTGTCAACGGTTGTTCAATGGTTTTACTGCAAAGAGAGGACTTTCTGCATGCTGAAAAAAGTAAAAATACAATAAACTACACACACGCAAAGATGGCAGTAAACATGCAAAGATGTACATGCACGCAAGACAACACTTATGCAGGATACTTCTAAAGATAATATGCCAATCACTGCAGATAACTGATTGAATAACTTTACTGGGCCAATTTTATTTTAATTGGCCCGATTAGAGTTGGTTAGCTTGAGCTGGTGTATGGAGGCCCATCAGAATAGATGCTCAAGCACCAGAGGGTACATTAGGGAGCCCTCACGCCCCACACGTGGCATCTTTGCATGCACAAACACAAATATTTGCATGTGCTCCAAGTAGAGAATGAACAGGTCAGTGTTTTGTTCATCTGTGTGCTAATTGCTGCAGCATTTAGCAACACCAGCCATCTAAAAATGCCCAGCATAAAGAAAATATAATCATGACAGTTTTGCATGATCCATCATGTGCATCTCTACTGAAGCAGATCAGAGGTCGTGTTTGTATTTAACCCTGTACTTTAGAAAATGGCATGCAAAAGTGTGTGCTTAATACCTACTTGAGGATGCAGGGAAGCCTCCTGGATGCTTCACTTAGCAGCGCGCAGTGTCTTGTTCAAGTGATTAACAGCAACAGCAGGTCAGCAGAAGGTGATGCTTGTTTACACTGTGGTCAGTATATTAAGCCCCCACCCCAAGCATTTATCAATTATATGCTAAAACTGTGCAGTTTCAAAATATACAATGTTCTGCTCTTTTATGCCCCATGTCTAGGTTGCTTTTTTTTTTTCATAGAAACGCTTCATCCCAGCAATTTCAGTGTTTTTAGTGTGTGTGATTGGGGGGTGGGGGGTGGGGTAGCACCTCATGGGATTTGTTTCTGTGACAAAAATAAACTGCTAACAACTACCTTATAATGCACGCTGATTAAAAGTACTCACCCTCAACAAGAACCAAGTTTTTTGTCTAGGTTGCTTTTTTTTTCATAGAAACACTTCATCCCAGCGATTTCAGTGTTTTTAGTGTGTGTGTTTGGGGGGCTCCTCATGGGATTTGTTTCTGTGACAACAATAAACTGCTAGGAGGTACTGCTGGCCCACCACCACAAGATGGCGCCCTGCTTGAAGTGCGGGCTTCAAGCACGAGAGGGCGTCGGAGCGACCAGGAGTGACAGCTGTCACTCATCATCCGTACCAGCTGTCACTCATCCACTACTCATCACCACCACCATAAAGGCCGGACTGCAACTCCACCTCCCCGCTGAGAAATCAACTACCAATCAGGTAACTTTCTCTGCTGACTCAAAACATTGAGTAATAATCTGTACTTCTTTGCAGCCATTTTCCTGTGGTGTGTCCTTATCTGTGGGATTGGCGTTTGGTGTGATCAGCGACGGCTTCGCTTCACACTCCAACCAGATAAGTGGTTAGACAGGAGCTGCACGAGTGTGTGATTGGAGGTGGAGGTTCTCCCTCCTTTACTGAATACAGACTGTGGGATTACTGAGTGTGCGACCTCACACTCATCTGGACTGTCTCTGTTCTCTGCCAGCAGTACTGGGTCTGACTGCTGAAGACAGCGGCCACCTGGGGCGCAGGGCTTGGCGGCTCCGGTGTTCTTCAGCTCCGTTGGCGGTGGAAGCTGTGTGGATCCGGCTTTTCTCTCGCCAGGCGTCTTCTATTGTCGAGCCTGCCCACACGTCACCTGGTGTATGATTGACAGTCACTGTATTGTTATTGTCTGTACGTCGTTGTGTGATTCACAACATTAAATTGTTACTTTTTGGCTTATCCATTGTCCGTTCATTAACGCCCCCTGTTGTGGGTCCGTGTCACGACACTTTCACAACAGGATTTCTCGGCCAGCGTCATGGATCCCGAGGGGCGTCAAGCATCGCTTGAACAACCAATGGGAGAGCGAGGTGCACAGGTGCCAGCAGGAGGTGTGTTGGGTGAGCTGCAGCACATCTTAACCGCCTTTACCGCTCGGTTGGACTTAATTACCAAGCAGAGCAGTGTTCTCAATCGTAGGATGGAGGCTCTCACCGCCCAGGTGGAAGCGCGTACTCAGGGCGCTGCTGCAGCACCTCCTCCTGCTGACCGTGTGCCAGAAACAGACATTCCGCTGGTCATTCAACGAACCCCCCCACCTTCCCCTGAAGCATACATAAGTCCTCCGGAGCTGTACGGAGGCTGTGTGGAGACGTGCGCGGACTTCTTGATGCAGTGCTCGCTCGTCTTTTCACAGCGTCCCGTCATGTACGCAGCAGACGCCAGCTGGGTGGCTTATGTGATCAATTTGCTTCGAGGAGAGGCACGCGCCTGGGCTACGGCGCTTTGGGAGCAGAATTCACAGCTCCTAACGGTTTATACTGAGTTTGTGAGGGAGTTCCGACAGGTGTTCGACCACCCTCATAGAGGCGAGACCGCTTCAAGTGTGCTGCTGTCGATACGGCAGGGGCGTCGGAGCGCAGCGAAGTATGCAGTCGACTTCCGCATCGCGGCAGCGCGAGCCGGCTGGAATGCTGTTGCGCTCCGCGCCGCCTTTGTAAATGGACTGTCTCTGGTCCTTAAGGAGCACCTGGTGGCGAAGGACGAGCCGCAGGATTTAGATGGGCTTATTGACCTGGTTATACGGTTAGACAACTGATTAACGGAACACCGATGGGAACGAGACGAGGGGCGTGGCCAGGCACAAGCCGTCCCTCTTCCTCCCGGGTCCGAAAGGAAGCCGACTTCCCCACGCTCCACTGCCAGGGCTCTCCACGTGACAACAGCTCCCCCTGCTGACGTTGCTATGGAAACGAGCAGGGCCAAAAAACGATCAGATCAGAGACAAAGGAGGCTGATCCGTGGAGAGTGTTTTCTCTGCAGCTCTACCGAGCACATACAGAGAGAATGCCCCAAACGGTCAAAACAACAGCACTCGTCCTTAGAGACTGGGCTAAGGGTGGGTCACAACACCCACATGGGGAAACCCTGACGATCTGCACGAATCCCAGTCACGATCCTGAGTGGGGATCTAACCCTTCACGCCCCAGCACTGGTGGACACGGGGTCGGAGGGGAATCTGCTGGATAGCAGATGGGCAAAGGAGGTTGGGCTCCCTCTAGTGGCCTTACCGTCACCATTGTCAGTGCGGGCACTAGATGGCACCCTTCTTCCACTAATCACACACCAGACACAGGCAGTGACACTGGTGGTGTCTGGGAATCACAGGGAGGAGATTGTGTTTTATGTAACACCTTCTACCTCCCGAGTGATTTTGGGTTTTCTATGGGTGTTAAAACACAATCCCCGGATTGATTGGTCGTCTGGGGTTGTGGTTCAGTGGAGCGAAACCTGCCACCAGGAGTGTTTAGGATCCTCGGTTCCACCCGGTGTGACAGCTAAGGAGGAGGTTTTAGTCCCCCCCAATCTGGTGGCGGTGCCAGCCGAGTACCACGACCTTGCTGACGTCTTCAGCAAGGATCTGGCACTCACGCTGCCCCCGCACCGTCCGTACGATTGTGCCATTGATTTGATACCGGGCGCTGAGTACCCGTCCAGCAGGCTGTACAACCTCTCACGTCCGGAACGCGAATCAATGGAGACCTACATCCGGGACTCGTTAGCAGCCGGGTTGATCTGGAACTCCACCTCCCCGATGGGTGCTGGTTTCTTTTTTGTGGGCAAGAAGGACGGCGGACTCCGTCCATGCATTGATTACAGAGGGCTGAACGACATCACGGTTCGCAACCGATACCCGTTACCTCTGTTGGATTCAGTGTTCACGCCCCTGCATGGAGCCCAAATTTTCACGAAACTGGATCTTAGGAATGCTTATCACCTGGTTCGGATCCGGGAGGGAGACGAGTGGAAGACGGCATTTAACACCCCGTTAGGTCACTTTGAGTACCTGGTCATGCCGTTCGGCCTCACCAATGCGCCCGCGACGTTCCAAGCATTGGTTAATGACGTCTTGCGGGACTTCCTGCATCGGTTTGTCTTCGTATATCTAGACAATATACTTATCTTTTCTCCGGATCCTGAGACCCATGTCAAGCATGTACGTCAAGTCCTACAGTGGTTGTTGGAGAACCGGCTGTTTGTGAAGGGCGAGAAGTGTGAGTTCCACCGCACTTCTTTGTCCTTCTTGGGGTTCATCATCTCCTCCAACTCCGTCGCCCCTGATCCGGCCAAGGTTGCGGCGGTGAGAGATTGGCCCCAACCAACAAACCGTAGGAAACTACAACAGTTCCTCGGTTTTGCAAATTTCTACCGGAGGTTCATCAAGGGCTACAGTCAGGTAGTTAGCCCCCTGACAGCCCTGACCTCCACAAAAGTCCCCTTCACCTGGTCGGATCGGTGCGAAGCCGCGTTTAGGGAGTTGAAACGCCGGTTCTCGACTGCACCGGTTCTGGTGCAGCCCGATCCCAAGCGCCAGTTTGTTGTTGAAGTGGATGCCTCTGACTCAGGGATAGGAGCCGTGCTGTCCCAGAGCGGGGAGTCCGACAAGGTTCTCCATCCATGTGCCTACTTTTCCCGCAGGTTGACCCCAGCTGAACGGAACTATGACGTCGGCAATCGGGAACTTCTTGCGGTGAAGGAGGCTCTTGAGGAGTGGAGACACCTGTTGGAGGGAGCATCGGTACCATTTACGGTTTTCATGGACCATCAGAACCTGGAGTACATCCGGACCGCGAAGCATCTGAACCCCAGGCAAGCCCGCTGGTCGCTGTTCTTCGGGCGTTTTGACTTCCGGATCACCTACCGCCCCGGGACAAAGAACCAACGATCTGACGCCCTGTCCTGGGTGCATGAAGCTGCAGCTGTCAGACCCCCCTGAAACCATCATCCCCGAGTCCACTGTCATGGCCGCCCTTACCTGGGACATGGAGAAGACCATCCGGGAGGCCCTGACACGGAGCCCGGACCCGGGGACAGGTCCGAAGAACAAACTGTATGTCCCACCAGAGGCCAGGGCTGCGGTCCTTGACTTCTGTCACGGTTCCAAGCTCTCCTGTCACCCAGGGGTGCGAAGGACCGTGGCAGTGGTCCGGCAGCGCTTCTGGTGGGCATCTATGGAAGCCGACGTCCGGGAGTATGTCCAGGCCTGCACCACCTGTGCCAGGGGCAAAGCTGACCATCACAAGGTCCAAGGCCTCCTCCAGCCTCTGCCTGTGCCTCGTTGCCCCTGGTCTCATATTGGCCTGGACTTTGTCACGGGCCTCCCGCCGTCCCAGGGCAACACCACCATCTTAACGATAGTGGACCGGTTCTCCAAGGCGGCCCACTTTGTGGCCCTCCCGAAGCTCCCGACGGCCCAGGAGACTGCAGACCTCCTGGTCCACCACGTCGTGCGTCTGCATGGGATTCCATCAGACATTGTCTCGGATTGTGGTTCTCAGTTCTCCTCCCAGGCCTGGAGGAGTTTCTGCAGGGAACTGGGGGCCACCGTCAGTCTCTCGTCTGGGTACCACCCCCAGACGAACGGGCAGGCAGAGCGGACTAACCAGGAACTGGAGCAGGCCCTCCGCTGCGTGACCTCCACGCACCCGACGGCCTGGAGTGACCATCTGGCCTGGATCGAGTACGCTCATAATAGCCAAGTCTCATCTGCCACTGGCCTCTCCCCGTTTGAGGTGTGTTTGGGGTACCAGCCCCCATTGTTTCCACTGGTGGAGGGAGAGGTCGGGGTGCCCTCGGTCCAGGCCCATCTGAGGAAGTGCCGTCGGGTGTGGCGTACCGCCCGCTCTGCCCTGCTCAGAGTCCGGACGAGGGCTAAGGCCCATGCAGACCGCCGGCGTTCCCCGGCCCCTGCATACCAGCCCGGGCAGGAGGTTTGGCTATCCACTAAGGACATCCCCCTGCAGGTGGAATCCCACAAACATAAGGACAGGTACATCGGACCATTTCCCATACTCAAAGTCCTCAGTCCGGCCGCAGTGAAGCTGAAGCTGCCAGCTTCACTGCGGATACACCCCGTGTTTCATGTGTCAAGACTCAAGCCCTGCCATACCTCACCACTGTGTGCCCTGGGACCAGCGCCGCCTCCTGCCCGGATCATTGACGGGGAGCCCGCGTGGATGGTACACCGGCTCCTGGACGTCCGTCGAAAGGGCCGGGGGTTCCAGTATCTGGTGGACTGGGAGGGTTATGGCCCCGAAGAGCGCTCCTGGGTAAAGAGGAGCTTCATCCTGGACCCGGCCCTCCTGGCCGACTTCTACACCCGTCACCCGGACAAGCCTGGTCGGGCGCCAGGAGGCGCCCGTTGAGGGGGGGGTCCTGTTGTGTGGGCCGCTGAAGAGGAGGTACTGCTGGCCCACCACCACAAGATGGCGCCCTGCTTGAAGTGCGGGCTTCAAGCACGAGAGGGCATCGGAGAGACCAGGAGTGACAGCTGTCACTCATCATCCGTACCAGCTGTCACTCATCCACTACTCATCACCACCACCATAAAGGCCGGATTGCAACTCCACCTCCCTGCCGAGAAATCAACTACCAATCAGGTAACTTTCTCTGCTGACTCAAAACATTGAGTAATAATCTGTACTTCTTTGCAGCCATTTTCCTGTGGTGTGTCCTTATCTGTGGGATTGGCGTTTGGTGTGATCAGCGACGGCTTCGCTTCACACTCCAACCAGATAAGTGGTTAGACAGGAGCTGCACGAGTGTGTGATTGGAGGTGGAGGTTCTCCCTCCTTTACTGAATACAGACTGTGGGATTACTGAGTGTGCGACCTCACACTCATCTGGACTGTTCTCTGCCAGCAGTACCGGGTCTGACTGCTGAAGACAGCGGCCACCTGGGGCGCAGGGCTTGGCGGCTCCGGTGTTCTTCAGCTCCGTTGGCGGTGGAAGCTGTGTGGATCCGGCTTTTCTCTCGCCAGGCGTCTTCTATCGTCGAGCCTGCCCACACGTCACCTGGTGTATGATTGACAGTCACTGTATTGTTATTGTCTGTAAGTCGTTGTGTGATTCACAACATTAAATTGTTACTTTTTGGCTTATCCATTGTCCGTTCATTAACACCCCCTGTTGTGGGTCCATGTCACGACACTTTCACAACATAAGTCACATTCTTGAGCTAGGCCATTATACAACTAGGGTGGAATTGCATGATCTCCTCAAATGAAGATTTAAGTGATTTTACCACAGGTGGTCAGCATCATAGGGAGATGATTTAGGCAAAAAATTCACTTTTGGAAAAAAATGACAGGCCATTATTTTAGGAAGGTGACAATATAGTAAAACAGGAAGCAACAGGATCCTAAGGACTTGGACCTTCATTCCCATACTGTTATGTTTCAGACGCGGTCGGAGCACCGACCCAGCGTTTGAAAGGACCCAGCATAAAATAAGCAGACCACGGTTCAAAAGGTAACAGAATTTAATAAACATAACAGTGAGATGCAGTGCTAAACAACTAAAAAGTCCGCGGTCTGGTGAGGTGGAAACACGGCGCGCTCTTAACAGCGCAAACGGTCCGGAGCCACAGCAGTTCGGACCCAGGGACCCTGCCGACACCCTCCAGGTGGCCGCGACAAACCGAGTCTGTGAAGAAAGAAAACATGAGGTGAGTCCAACTCCACACAGAGAGACACAACTCAAAGGTGCACGCAATCAGCAAACACTTCCTGGCTTAAATCTATACATCAGCTTCTCACCCTGCAGGCACGGAACAACTCAGTTCAAATCTCCACTGCAGCAGAAGCTGATTAGACAATTAGCATAACGTGACAGCTCAATAACACAAGGTGTGAGGGACACCAAATCCACTGTCATTACTTCATAAAAGTCACCAAAACCAAATTACCTCAGGAAGTGTGCTGAAGAGCGTGAGACCTCACCCAATCCTCCTTCACAGACTGTGGCGTCAAACCTGGAGCGGTCTGTGCGTCCGTAATGGTGAGATTGTTCTCCTGACGTCGATCTCACACGTCTGCTCACAAGGTCGAGTCTCTGGCAATCACACACTGTGCATTCAAGGTTTAAATGCAGCAATCTCTGATCAAGACAAAATACACCACAGCTGTGAGTCCTGATGACCTGCACATGAAAACAAGCCTCAGGTGTTCAGGGTGAGGTCCTAATGCTCAGCCACTCAGTCCTGAATGCATACCACCTGGTGGGAGAAACAGAAAACAAAAACCAAGCCAGCCAAACACCCCAGCCCACAACAGTACCCCACCCTCATGGGAAGCCTCCCGGCGACCACACGGACCTGGGCCAGAAAAAACAAAGCCCCCCTCCAGGGACCATGGCTGGAATGTTGGCTGGGAACAAAAAACACCTCCTGCAGCTTCAGTTTCAACTCCTTGTGCTGAAGATCCAGCTGGGAAAGGCCCGTCTCCAGGAGCTGTGCGTTACTGTGCTCTGACGACAGCTCCATCATCAGCTGCTCCACCTGCAATGTTAATTTCTTCATGCAGTCATTGATCATCTCAATGTTGAGCCTCTCCAGCTCTTCCCTCAGCTGGATAATGCACACTTCCAGCCGCCTCTTCTCTGTCAACAGGGAACTCCGTGCCGAGACCATCACTCTCATCCTGGAGCTCATCCTTTCCCACCCTGAGCCTGTCTGCAGCAGACTGCTCCGCAGCTGACACTCCAGTGCAGAGATATCCTTTGTTGACTTTAATGGTCTTGCCCTCTGTTTCATTTAGCAAACCTGTTAGAGTCTCCACCTCTGACTGCATCTTTGCGTTCATTCCTGTCGACTCTTACTTTAGTTGTTCACTTTGCTTAATTTTGGCCAGGAGTTCTTGAACCTGTGCACTCAGCCTTCTTCCGACTGTGTGTTAAAGTCTGCTTAGTCATAAAACAAAAAAAAGACAAACACAAACAACCATACCAACCCCCCATCCCCAGAGGACCGCCCCATCAAACCCCGGGAAGAGGAGAAAAGAAAAAACACAACCCAAACTTAAGCTTGCAAACAAAAACAAAACTCTAACACCCCCCCCCCCCCCCACCCCCCCCCCGGACGACATGTAGGGACCAACACCCCCCAGAGGACATCCCGCCAGCTCCAGGAGTAATAACCACAGCCGAGGTCCCTCTGGGATCTAAAGTCACCCACGGGGGCTCCCAGAGGACCGTTCCATCAAACCCCAGGAGATGCCCCCCCCCCATGACTAGCAGACCCAGCCCCAGCCGTCTACGGCTAGATGGACCCACAGTCCTTTCCCCCCCAGAGGACACCACAGTCACACCCTGAGGGCGGAAACTGGGGGAAAACAAAAAAAAACATACAAACAAAACAACAACCCCAACCCCACCCCCTCAGCGCAGTGGAAACTGTCACCAACCACGACTATACCCCAAAAGTCAACCGGGAGGAGTGGAACAGCGGTAATGGCGTACGGCACAAGACGGCGCCACCCCTCCGACTTTTAAACCAGCCACCAGCTGCGGGTATATTCCACTGCCCCAAACCTCAGCTACGCCGATGGCATACGGCTCAAAGGCGCGCTGAAGCCGGAGGTGGAACAGGGAATCAACAAAAAACAACACCCTGAACCCCCCCTCCCGGATGCAGAGGTTACCTGGGAAATGCCCAGCATAACCAAACTGCACCACTCCAGCAACGCCGACAACGTACGGCTCACACGGCTGGAGCCAGAGGAGAAGAGAGGGAACAACAAAAACAAAAAAAAAGAAAAAACAACCCAATTACCCCCCCATCACCCCCCAGAGGACCGTCCCATCAAACCCTGGGAGGTGAAACCAAAAGAAATAAAAAAGACCAACAGACTAACATAAAGTCACCTGGGTCAAATTACCTCAGGAAGTGTGCTGAAGAGCGTGAGACCTCACCCAATCCTCCTTCACAGACTGTGGCGTCAAACCTGGAGCGGTCTCTGCGTCCATAATGGTGAGATTGTTCTCCTGACGTCGATCTCACACGTCTGCTCACAAGGTCGAGTCTCTGGCAATCACACACTGTGCATTCAAGGTTTAAATGCAGCAATCTCTGATCAAGACAAAATACACCACAGCTGTGAGTCCTGATGACCTGCACGTGAAAACAAGCCTCAGGTGTTCAGGGTGAGGTCCTAATGCTCAGCCACTCAGTCCTGAATGCATACCACCTGGTGGGAGAAACAGAAAACAAAAACCAAGCCAGCCAAACAGCCCAGCCCACAACACCTACAAACAAATCGGCATCACCAGACACATCTGTCCAGAGACCTCATCAATCCATAAACTCTTTCCAGAAGATAAAGGACCCACAGGTATAAGTGAATGAATGACGGCAGGTCCAATTTCAGGAAGTCACTGAGAGGCTGGATGTTGGTCTTGATACAGGACATCTGCAAACAAAGGCATTACAAAGACGATGGGGGAAAGTCGTTTGGAGCATCATTTCTGGAAAACACAAAATCACAAGAGAGCACTAAGGGACTTGTCTTTGGAGGATGGCTACTGATGCGGTGTTGAGGGATCATCCACTGCATGGGGGCACCCAAGTCCAAACCTGAGGCAGCTTATGTGGGTGGACACCTTGAACATCCTTCACTTTGCTTGTGGTCACATGTGTACAGAGTCAAAGTTCCAAAAACTGTGATCCTGTCTAATTACTTTTGGACCTGAGTGCACGTAATTTTTTTGTTGGCCATTGGTCAGAACGTATAAGAAAAAGTATAACCCTTACTTTTAATCTTTGAGTTCGTTGTCTCTCTTTCGCTGTGTCTCTCTCGCTTGGCCTCGTTCCTCTCATGTCTGGCCTTCACGCCCACTGCCTCAGAGAAAAGTGCTTCGCCGACTTTCTCTTGACACCACAACAGAAGGTACTGGCCTGGTTTGCCGACGGTGATAAATGTGATTGCTAATTAAATGGCTCTTTGATAGCTCTCTTCTGCCTTTTTAATTCCCCTTGCCAGTTACTATACTGTCTTTTATACCTCTGTCTCTGCCAGCATTTAGTCTGTCCATCTCTGCCAATACACAAACTCACACTCAGACAAACAGGGATTTATCAAAGCAAGCAGCATAAATAAACATCCTTCCAATCAGATGAAATAGGCTTTTATTATAACTAAACCTGCGGTAAATATTCAATGATGTTTGAGGATTTTCTTGTCTAAATTCGTAAGAGAGCAAACCGTTAATAACGCTCAGTGGAAGGTTTTGCTTATTTTGGCAGATATTCTCTTTGTGAGCTCCTCTAATGCTCTAACATGTCCGTGAGATTAGGACTCACTCAGAGGCACGTGCGCACTGTGTGGGAGCGAGACCGGGGGGGAAGATGAAAGGAGAAGACGAGACAAGAAGTGTGTATGAGAATGGAAGCCGGGGAGATTGAGGAGAAATTGTCCTGTATGGCAGAGAAAAGTGAGCCAGATCATTACCCGAAATATGAAAGACTCCTTTTCCCTCCACACTGAACTCCATTTCACCTTCTCCCAAGCTCTCGTCCTGCCAAATCCACTTGTTCACTCTTCCCTCGTCCTTTCATCACTCAGATCTTCTTTCAGCTTGACTTTTTTTTTCTACCCCTCGTACTGCTTCTTCCCCTCTGTCTGTCTTTCCTCCTCACAGACGTCTTCCCCTCTCGAGTTGTTCCTCTTCCTCTTTTATCTCATTTTGCTCTCTTTTTCTTGTCTCTCTTCAATCAACAGAAACTGAGCGATGGCTTCAAGTTGACTCTGTGACACCGATCAAAGTAAACCGCTTTCATTCACATGATAAATGTTTTTTTTTATTTGTTTTGTGTGTGAGAGTGTGTGTGTGTGTGTGTGTGTGGTGTGTGTGTGTGTGTGTGTGTGTGTGTGTGTGTGTGTGTGTGTGTGTGTGTGTGTGTGTGTGTGTGTGTAGGGGGGGATCCACCAAAACACAAATATCATGAAGACATCACATGATGTTCTCATTTTACAGAAAACTGTAAATTCTGAAAAAATATGGGCAAATATGCTTTTAACTGATATTTTCACAACTATATCATGAACTAGGATTTACTATCATTCCTATTATTTGTTTGTTTGTTACTTTGCTCGACTGGTCAACTTACACTTTGAAATTAAACATTAAAATGGCTGTAACACAAAAAGTAAGCATTTTCCATATCCACTTACTCCAGTTAAGGGTTGTGGTGTTGGGGGGGCTATCATGGTAGTCAGAGAGCATGAGTCAAGGTTTACCCTGGACAGGACACCAGTCTGTCGCAGGGCCACATATGGACAACCAAATTCATTCACACACCTACAGTCAATTTAAAGTGTCCAGTTCATGCTGTCTTTGGATGTGGGAGAAGCCAAAGGCCCCAGAGGGAGCCCACGCAAAGATGGGGAGAGCATGCAAACTCCACACAGAAAGTCCGTAGGTGGGAAGGGACGCCAAGACCTTCTTGCTGTGAGACAACACTGCTAACTACTAAGCCACAGTGCTACCCTGAACTTTCATTTAAACTTCATATTTTTTTACAACCTAATTCCAATGAAGTTGGGACGTTGTGCAAAATGTAAATAAAAACAGAATACAATGATTTGCAAATCCTCTTCAACCTATATTTCATTACACCACAAAGACAAGATATATCAATCAATCAATCAATCAATTCAATTTTTTTTTTTATATAGCGCCAAATCACAACAAACAGTTGCCCCAAGGCGCTTTATATTGTAAGGCAAGGCCATACAATAATGATGTAAAACCCCAACGGTCAAAACGACCCCCTGTGAGCAAGCACTTGGCTACAGTGGGAAGGAAAAACTCCCTTTTAACAGGAAGAAACCTCCAGCAGAACCAGGCTCAGGGAGGGGCAGTCTTCTGCTGGGACTGGTTGGGGCTGAGGGAGAGAACCAGGAAAAAGACATGCTGTGGAGGGGAGCAGAGATCGATCACTAATGATTAAATGCAGAGTGGTGCATACAGAGCAAAAAGAGAAAGAAACAGTGCATCATGGGAACCCCCCAGCAGTCTACGTCTATAGCAGCATAACTAAGGGATGGTTCAGGGTCACCTGATCCAGCCCTAACTATAAGCTTTAGCAAAAAGGAAAGTTTTAAGCCTAATCTTAAAAGTAGAGAGGGTGTCTGTCTCCCTGATCTGAATTGGGAGCTGGTTCCACAGGAGAGGAGCCTGAAAGCTGAAGGCTCTGCCTCCCATTCTACTCTTACAAACCCCAGGAACTACAAGTAAGCCTGCAGTCTGAGAGCGAAGCGCTCTATTGGGGTGATATGGTACTACGAGGTCCCTAAGATAAGATGGGACCTGATTATTCAAAACCTTATAAGTAAGAAGAAGAACTTTAAATTCTATTCTAGAATTAACAGGAAGCCAATGAAGAGAGGCCAATATGGGTGAGATATGCTCTCTCCTTCTAGTCCCCGTCAGCACTCTAGCTGCAGCATTTTGAATTAACTGAAGGCTTTTTAGGGAACTTTTAGGACAACCTGATAATAATGAATTACAATAGTCCAGCCTAGAGGAAATAAATGCATGAATTAGTTTTTCAGCATCACTCTGAGACAAGACCTTTCTGATTTTAGAGATATTGCGTAAATGCAAAAAAGCAGTCCTACATATTTGTTTAATATGCGCTTTGAATGACATATCCTGATCAAAAATGACTCCAAGATTTCTCACAGTATTACTAGAGGTCAGGGTAATGCCATCCAGAGTAAGGATCTGGTTAGACACCATGTTTCTAAGATTTGTGGGGCCAAGTACAATAACTTCAGTTTTATCTGAGTTTAAAAGCAGGAAATTAGAGGTCATCCATGTCTTTATGTCTGTAAGACAATCCTGCAGTTTAGCTAATTGGTGTGTGTCGTCTGGCTTCATGGATAGATAAAGCTGGGTATCATCTGCGTAACAATGAAAATTTAAGCAATACCGTCTAATAATACTGCCTAAGGGAAGCATATATAAAGTGAATAAAATTGGTCCTAGCACAGAACCTTGTGGAATTCCATAATTAACTTTAGTCTGTGAAGAAGATTCCCCATTTACATGAACAAATTGTAATCTATTAGACAAATATGATTCAAACCACCGCAGCGCAGTGCCTTTAATACCTATGGCATGCTCTAATCTCTGTAATAAAATTTTATGGTCAACAGTATCAAAAGCAGCGGTGTACAATCAATCAATCAATCAATCAATTTTTTTATATAGCGCCAAATCACAACAAACAGTTGCCCCAAGGCGCTTTATATTGTAAGGCAAGGCCATACAATAATTATGTAAAACCCCAACGGTCAAAAGGACCCCCTGTGAGCAAGCACTTGGCTACAGTGGGAAGGAAAAACTCCCTTTTAACAGGAAGAAACCACCAGCAGAACCAGGCTCAGGGAGGGGCAGTCTTCTGCTGGGACTGGTTGGGGCTGATGTTCAAACTGATAAACTTTATTGTTTTTGTGCAAATATTTGCTCATTTTGAAATGGATGCCTTCAACACGTTTCAAAAAAGCTGGGACAGTGGTATGTTTACCACTGTGTTACATCACCTTTCCTTCTAACAACACTCAATAAGCGTTTGGGAACTGAGGACACTAATGATTGGGTATAAAAGGAGCATCCCAAAAAGTCTCAGCCGTTCACAAGCAAAGATGGGGCAAGGATCACCACTTTGTGAACAACTGCATGAAAAAATAGTCCAGCAGTTTAAGAACAATGTTTCTCAACATTCAATTGCAAGGAATTTAGGGATTTCATCATCTACAGTCCATGACATAATCAGAAAATTCAGAGAATCTGTAGAACTTTCTACACGTAAGCGGCAAGGCCGAAAACCAACAATGAATGCCCGTGACCTTCGCTCCCTCAGGCGGCACTGCATTAAAAACCAACATCATTGTGTAAAGGATCTTACCGCGTGGGCTCAGGAACACTTCAGAAAACCATTGCCAGTTAACACAGTTCATCACTACATCTACAAGTGCAAGTTAAAACTCTACCATGCAAAGCGAAAGCCATACACCAACAACATCCAGAAACGCCGTCGCCTTCTCTTGGCCCGAGCTCATTTGAAATGGACAGATGCAAAGTGGAAAACTGTACTGTGGTCTGATGAGTCCACATTTCAAATTGTTTTTGGAAATCATGGACATCATGTCCTCTGGACATAACAGGAAAACGACCATCCAGATTGTTACCAGCGCAAAGTTCAAAAGCCAGCTTCTATGCTTCACACAGGTAAGGTCTAACCTTACCAACCCCCAGAGCAACAGTGGTAAGGAAAAACTCCCTCTGAGGAAGAAACCTCAAGCAGACCAGACTCAAAATGGGTGAGCCTCTGTTTGGGCCATGCTACAAACATAAATTACAGAACAATTCACAGAACAATTCACGGACGAATATACAAGAAATGCTATTGCCGCACAGGACAGGAGGATCGCTAACACGAATACAACTCCCATCTCTGGATGGAGCTGCACCTTAAACAGAGAGAAAAAACAGAATCAGGCATCAGAAAGACAAAAAATATAGTATATTTTGCCAGCATTAAACAACAAGAAAAACAGAAATACTAAGGTGATCGCCGGCCAGTAGCCCTAAACTTCACTAAAAGAACCAGAATTGGGGTAAAGTTGAGGCCGCGGCACGCGCCAATTACTAATAAATTAATTAAAAGAGTAAAAAGCGTAAAACAAAACTGTACCAGTATGCTAGCCATATGAAAAAGAAAATAAGTGCGTCTTAAGTCTGGACTTGAAAGTCTCCACAGAATCTGACTGTTTTATTGATGCAGGGAGATCATTCCACAGAACAGGAGCACAATAAGAGAAAGCTCTGTGACCCCCAGACTTCTTACTCACCTTAAGGGACACAAAGTAGCCCTGCACCCTGAGAACGTAATGCCCGGGCCGGTACGTAAGGTTTAATTAGGTTAGCTAGGTAGGGAGGTGCCAGTCCATGAATAATTTTATAGGTTAGTAGCAGAACCTTAAAATCTGATCTCACTGGGAAAGGAAGCCAGTGAAGGGATGCCAAAATGGGTGTAATGTGGTCGAACTTTCTGCTTCGTGTCAAAAGTCTGGCTGCAGCATCTTGAACCAATTGGAGACCCCTAATGCTAGATTGTGGTAAACCAGAAAATAGAACATTGCAGTAGTCCAATCTAGAAGAGATAAATGCATGGATCAGGGTCTCAGCATCAGCCATAGACAGGATGGGACAAATCTTCGCTATATTTCACAGGTGGAAGAAAGCAGTCCTAGTAATATTTCTAATGTGGAGGCCAAAGGACAACAAAGGATCAAAAATTACCCCAAAGTTCCTCACTTTGTCAGTGTGATGTATGACACACGAGCCGAGGCTGAGCGTTAACTGGTCAAATTGATGTCGATGTCTCACTGGACCAAGAACCATCATTTCAGTCTTATCAGAGTTTAAAAGTGGGAAGTTTCTAGACATCCAACTTCTCACTGCTGCAAGGCAATCTTCTAAGGATTTTATGTGAACGAGATTACCAGCAGTTACCGGCATGTATAACTGAGTATCATCTGCATAGCAGTGAAAAGTAATCCCAAAACGCCACAATATGTGCCCAAGGGGTGCTATATAAAGGGAGAAAAGCAGGGGGCCTAAGACAGACCCCTGTGCAACCCCAAATTTCATGTCACAAAGGTTAGAGGCAGTGTTACTGTACAAAACACGGTCAGAACGACTGGTCAAGTATGACGTCAGCCATGCAAGGGCACTCCCAGTAATCCCAAAATGATTTTCCACCCCATCAAGTAGAATATGATGATCCACTGCATCAAATGCAGCACTGAGATCTAACAGCAACAGAACCGTAGTGGTGTCCGAATCCATTGTAAGCAGAAGATCATTCACCACTTTAGTGAGAGCCATCTCTGTGGAATGATATTTTCTAAAAGCAGACTGCAGTGGCTCAAAGAGATTATTCTTAGTAAAATAGTCTACGAGTTGCCGTGACACCACTTTTTCCAGAATTTTAGAGAAAAATGATAGATTTGATATCGGCCAATAGTTTGTCAATACACTAGGGTCAAGATTAGGTTTCTTAAGTAATAGTTTAATCACTGCAGATTTGAAACATTTAGGAACAGATCCAGAAGTTAAAGAAAGATTAATAATTTCCAGCACAGTCGGCCCAAGAGTGGGCCACAGGTCCTTAAACAGTTTTGTTGGTATAGGATCAATAAACCGGTTGTGCTTTTTGTTGACGTTACGAGTTTTGTCAGCATGCCTAGTGAGATACTATCAAATTCTGTAAATCTAGGTAATACCTCAGTAGTGGCGCCCACATCAATAGCAGGGTGTAGTGGCTGGATTAAGGCATGCCGGGATATGTTTAACCTGTTGTCTTCTATTTTCTTCCCAAAGTAATCCAGGAAATCTTGTGCTGTAAAAGGAGAGCGAACTACAGGTGGTTGTCCATGCAGAAGTGTTGCCACCATGTTGAACAAGAACTTTGAGTTATGCTTGTTTTTGTTGATCAAATCAGAGTAATAGGTCTGCTTTGTAGCCAATAATGCATGCTTATAGTCTAAGATAGCATCACGCCACGCAAGGTGAAATACTTCTAATTTTGAACGACGCCATTTACGTTCTAGACCTCTTGCTTTATGCTTGAGGTCATGCAGATAATCATTGAACCAAGGTGACTGTGATTTGGGGGAGCGCGGTTTTAACATACCACTGTCCCAGCTTTTTTGAAACGTGTTGCAGGCATCCATTTCAAAATGAGAAAATATTTGCACAAAAACAGTAAAGTTTATCAGTTTGAACATTAAATATCTTGTCTTTATGGTGTATTCAGTTGAATATAGGTTGAAGAGGATTTGCAAATCATTGTATTCTGTTTTTATTTACATTTTACACAATGTCCCAACTTCATTGGAATTGGGGTTGTAAGAAAATCCTCCTCTATTCCACTTTACTATGAAGCTGTATAACTGCTGATGCAACAGAGAAAAGTTGCACTATGTAGCTTCTTCTGTCTCAGTCACAGAAGCTTGTAAGTCCTTCAGAGTTGTCACAGATGGCTTCCTTCACTCGTCTCCTTTGCACAGTTACTCAGTTTTTTTGACAACTACCTATTCCGAACAAATTTACCAAGCACTACCATACTGTTTGGGTGACTCAGTGACTTGGAAGAATTCACATGTCCATGCATTTGTGGAGCCTATCCCAGCAGTTATTTGGCAAAAGGTAGGGTACACCCTGGACAGGCCGCTAGTGTACCACAGTATTTTAATTTAACCTTTATTTAACCAGCTTAGTCCTGTTGAGATCGAGATCACTTTTCTTTTTTTTTTCCTGGTTCTCTCCCTCAGCCCCAACCAGTCCCAGCAGAAGACTGCCCCTCCCCGAGCCTGGTTCTGCTGGAGGTTTCTTCCTGTTAAAAGGGAGTTTTTCCTTCCCACTGTAGCCAAGTGCTTGCACACAGGGGGTCGTTTTGACCGTTGGGGTTTTACATAATTATTGTATGGCCTTGCCTTACAATATAAAGCGCCTTGGGGCAACTGTTTGTTGTGATTTGGCGCTATATAAAAAATTGATTGATTGATTGATTGAAGGGAGACCTGGGCAATTGTAAAGTTTCCAGTTCACCTAACGTGCATGTCTTCAAATGTGGGAATAATCAGGAGTACCCAGAGGAAACCCATGCAAACACAGGGAGAACATGCAAACTCCACACAGTAAGGCCACCCTGTGGGAATCAATGCCACGGCTTTCTTGCTGTAAGGCAACAGTGCTAACCACTAAGCCACCGTGTTGACATACATGGCAAAACACACTCACACCTCTAGTCAATTTTAGAGTCACCAATTCACCAAACCTGCATGTCTTGAAAAGCAGGAGGAAGCCAGAGCATCTGGAGGGACCCAGTACAAACATATGGCAAGCTGCACAGAAAGGACCAGGTGGGAAGTGAACCTGGGACCTTCTAGCTGTGAAGCAACAGTGCTGATCACAAAAACACCGTTCTTCCCCCGTCCTCTAACTTATCATAAAAAGTAGCTGTAAAAGTAGCAATTTGTATTTTTAAAATGATCCTTAAATTGATTTTGTGCATATGTAAATATGGGCATTAATTCCTAAAAGGTTAATGCAATATTTTTGCTTTTTAAAAAAATATACACTACCACATTTTGATTGTTTAATTTATCAAACAGAGAGGGGGGGGGGAGACAGTGCAAATATAATGGGGGGCATCCAACTCCCCAATGCAATGGGGGGACATGAACTGATTACATGTTGTAATCAGTTCATGGGTTGGATGTCATTTAAGGAGTCTTCAGAAGAGCGGACCACAGCACTCATTCTGCCATGCCCCTCCCCTAAGCAGCTGATTTCCAGAGAGAGGGGGGGGGGCGCATGCAATGGGGGTGGGGGCATCCAATCCATGAACTGACATGTAATCAGTTCATGGGTTGAATGTCATTCCACATCCAGGAGTGGGTCACAGTAGGTCTTCAGAAGGCCACAGCGCTCGTTTCCACCCAGACCCCGGGTGGCACGTACGGCACTGGAGGTGCATTCTGCTTATTCCTGCTGCATTCTGCCAGCATTGTGGGGTTTTGTGCTGTGTTCTTTTCATTCTTTCCCTTTTTTATTTTATTTTGTCGTGTTACATGCTGTTTTGTGTCCGCATTCAACTTGCACTCGGAGTAGTCGAATTATTTGGTTCACTACTACTTCTTCACTACTCACTCAGCATTAAGAATATTCTGATTTTGTTACTGAGCCAAAGTGTCATAAACAATACAATAATTCTGCTCTTTAAAGTGCTGTAAATTCTCTCTTAAACAATTTCCAGTAAATCTCTGATATAGGTTTATAAATGTTTTGGCAATGTGTGTCATTCCCAATGTTCCTGAAGCCAAAAAGAAATTGTTAAAAAATAATAATGATAAAAAAAAATTAAGCCGAGACACCAGAAGTAATTTATTTATGAGAAAAACACACACCTGAGAGGAGTAAAAGAGAACATCAGACAAGGAAAGGTTGGTACGGGTCAATCGACCTGCACACGTGCACAAAGCTGCTGTGGCACAGAGTTGTGCTAACTCAGCGTTTCCTGGGCCATAAATGACTCAGCATTTTTAATGAGGTTTTTGCTGTGTGGTCTTTTGGTAGTACTTAAATCAAACGAGGAATAACGGCCTTTTCCACATCATGAATATTCCCTTAAAGGACAACAAATCACATTTGAACACAGTGCTGATTCCAATTAATTGTATTACTGCACAGAGCGCTAAAATGTGCAGAAACACTGAGATTAATTAAGTAAAATCAACGCATCGCATCTCTGTGAAACAATGGATTTGATTCAGTCAGTGCAAAAACTGTCATTTTGGAAATTATTATTTTGCCAGATTTTAATAGGAATTTGAATTCAATGATGTCACTGCTCAAGTTTACATGCTCTGTGTTCGTTTCAAGCATTCGTTATGTATATCACAACTGATCAAGTTGCAATACCGAGTAACCATCAGCGTCCTAGAAAGTGCAAGTATATAGGGACAACAACAAAACAAAATGGCTGATAGATTTGCCAAAATGCTGAATTTGCTTGTTCATGATGATGTCAGCTACATGGCTCCACAGTAATTGTCACCCAGAGGTGATTCTACACTGCTCAGCTTGGTGCTCTCGTTGGAGCGACATCTCTGCTATTTTGGCATTGTGGGATAGCTCGCCGGACTACTTTTGCCTGACCCAGCGCTGAATTTCTCAACATGAAAAGATGCTGCTGCATGAACATTTAGGCATAAAAAACACCGAGATACACAAGTTGTTGTGCCATATATACTCCTGATGTTTTTGTTACCCATGAAAACGCACCATCATCGCAGGTCTGAGAACTACTTTTTGCGCAGGAATTCATCAAGCACGTTGGCCACGGGCGCGTGCTAACACCGAATATACAGAAACTGTATGTCATTGTTTGGCCAAAATGAGAGTGTCCACTGTTGGCTTGCCATAAGGTAATGGCGCAGAGTATGAGGTGATTCAACACTAATCTGCCCCCTGGTGGAGAAATATTTACCTCAATCGCAGTCCCAATCCTTCCGTCGGTCTCACACTCCATTTTACTCCCAATTATAATCAAGACCTTGAGACCCTTGAACTCCTCAACTTGGTGAATACCCCTTAAAATATCACGTTGGAGGGGTTTGTGTACTCCAGTGACCCTGGGATCTATGGTGCCTAGATCATTAGCTCCTGATAGGCAATATTAGTCCCAAGTGAGGAGACAGATAAAGGGTGATTCAAATTAGACCCTTCGTGATTGGCATGAAAATGGAAAGAGTCACCTCACCTGGAATGGGGAAACAAGGGCCTCCTCTTGGACCCAGGCCTTGGTAGGGAGCTCATATGTGAGCAACTGGTAGCAGAGGTGTCAAATCCAGCTTCAGAAAGTAAAAGTCCAGCCACATATTTGTTCCATCTTCCCAATAAACCAGCTGATTGTAATTCGTTCAGCTCTTCAGGCAGATGGATGAGCTAATTATTGAGATCACCTGTTTTAGGTGCACAGGTAGAAGCAACACATGGGAGGGTTTTTACTTTCTGAAGATGGATTTGACACCTCTGACTGGTAGCCACATACCTGCCAACATTTGACATCACAATGCAGGACATCCACGTGTAGCCAAGAGTGCCAATGACGTGAAGTATAACTAGGGGGGGTGTGGGGGTGTGCCCGGACCCACACAACTGCGGGACTAATGGCCATCCCACACACACTCATACAGGACATGGGACACGGGGGTAAATCCTGCCAAATGTGGAATGGATGGCAGCTCTGTACCCAGGTCTACAGCCATGGGGCTCTTTCAGGCTTGGTCTATGGTGTCACCTCCATGTGTGTGCACTATGGCAGAGAAGCTTGCTGAGTATGAGTAAAATGTAACACAGTATTACTCTAAAAAACATGAAAATAACATAGAAAAAACGATGTTCAACAGATCTTCTCTGAAGGACAAAGAGCATTGGCCTTGGTGGCCACCAAACCAAGACCTTGGAAATGAAAGAAAACAACATAGAACTTCAACCACACCTGCTCATAATGTCTATCATGCATGTTAGATTCTTCCCTGGAACAATCCCAGACATGGCCACCAGGTGGCAGACAGATCTCTGGTATCTTGAATAGAGTTGGGCTGCCATTCAGTGGAGCCAACTCTTGCAGCTTCCTGCTCAAAAACCTACCATCCCTGGTTCTCAAGACCAGGTACCTAAGTGGCTCTACTCTGCTCTTTTCTACTCTTCTATTTTACTGTTCCTTTTTAGATATTTAAATATACCTTAGTATACTAGCATAGTTCCACCTTAGAATTGGAATATAATATATAAGATATACCTTACTGAATTTTCATGAGATTAATTACCGTAAAATAACATAAAGAGCCACGGGTACACTCCTGAAAATGAAATGCTGTAGTTACTTAATCTAGTCATGTCAGCAAGTCCCAGAAAACCTGGTGTCACGCTCCATATGTGATACTGGTATCGAATATGTAACTTATTAGAGTCTAAACTGGACTTGCAAGTATCTAATCTTGTTATTCCGAGGCCTGAAACTAAAACAGTTTGTGCACAACAACCACACACCAATGGAAAGCTAACACACTATAGTTTATGTCCTTCAGCCACGGTAAACAAACACTGAGGTATAAGGTCTCTGGCAGAGACTCTGGCTGTTTAGTCTCAGTATTATTTATGATAATGTGTTCACCGCTGTGATCCCAGCTCCACTTTGCGTGTGTATGTGTGTGTATACTATCGAGTGGGGTTCGTTTGTGCAGTTTTCCTCCCAGGAGCTACTTTGCTTTGCACCCACAAATCTGCTGACTTATATAGTCCATACGCACAAAGAGAACGAGGTGGTGAGGTGAAAGGGGAGGGGCACTAGGGAGTGATGGAGGACCGTGTGTGGTGTGGGTTTGCGATTCTCTCCAGTTGTTAAACAAGCACGATTACCTCACGACGCCATCGCTTCCCTCATTAATGCAAACTTTTTCTTTATTTTCTGCATTTTCTGAAAACAGCCCATTTTATCAGCATAAATAAGCTAAATATATCTAATGTAGGGAACAATAGAGGTGCATTTATCACTAGTAATAAAGGTGTGCAGATGACAAATGCCCCGTAAAGGCGGTGCCGTTTAATTTCATTATTCTAATATAAGCTAGCAAATGCGCGCATAGAGACATTTGCAGTGGTTCAGACCTCCTTATGAGGACATCCAGCGTTTATTTGTCCTCATTTCTTAAACCTGGGACTAAACGTCTACGCGCCCTTTTCAAAGTGAGGGCCCGGCAAAATGAGTTTGGAGGATTCTTGGTTCTCATAATGATTAAAGGGCAAGAACACTTACGCACACACACGTGCACACCCTCCCACACACCATCACCTCTGAAAACTTCATCTTTCCTTTTGTTCTGCAGCTTTCGCAGCCATCTTGCCCCCGACTATAACCAACACACGCACACACTCGCATGCATGTGCAGAAAAAACTCACACATACTTTATCGTTTTTCTTTTTGCACATACAGTACACTCAGTTCACAAATACACAAATACATTTTGCTGTCTGACTTTGCCCTCATGCAACTGTGAACAAACACACACACAGCAGTAGTCGTAATGAGATGTTTGGTCGCCTGTTTAAAGAGCTGAGAAACGGGTTTTCTCTATTTTACCTCCTCACAGGAGACTATATTTTCATCGGCATGATTCTTAGAAAGATCACTCAAAGAGGCACGAATAGGTCAGTCAGGCAGGGCCGTATATAGGAATGCGAAAGGGGGAGTTCAAATCCTTGAGTTGGGGGTCCAGTGGGCCACAGGGCCCCTGGTGGTGTCGAGGAGCAAGCTTTTTAAGGATTTCGAGGGGTAAAAAGCTACATAAATTTCATTTGAAACCCAAAATGTATCATTTTAGGAAATACATTTTTATATACAAATAGTCCTTGCTTGGGATTGGATCAGCCAGGAAGAACCAAGATAACATTAATGCAAACTTTATACCTGCCTGTTGGTTGCGAATGACGCAACCGACAGGCGTGAAAAAACTCACGCATGCGCACGAAGGTTCAAGCTTGGCTGATGCAAGCGCACATGATTCAAATCCATATAGTTTTTGCAAAAAATAAAAAGGTCGGATAGTTTTCTAACAGACCTCGTATTTAGCGGTATTAATATTCACGTTTACATTATGAATATGTACGTATATGTACATTATGTATTAAAATAGCGGTATTTAATTTAATAACCTTGTTTAACTCGTGAAATTCGCATAATAAATCCCACGCAAATATTTGCACCTTTACAGTATTTACAATAGGAAGGAGAAGCTCCGTTTATTTCTCAGCTTATACATACAAACATGTTTTTACAAACCAGACACGTTTAATTGTGTGTCTACATGGGTATTTACAAGCCTACTAATCTGTTTGATATCAGAGGAGGATAGAGACCAGGGAGCAAAAATTCTCAACCCCCATGGGAAAAGTTTATCTAGCAGTTTCCCCTTTCATCACTTAAGGGATTACTCTGGCAGAGGAAATTGAAACTTGAGGGTGTGTGATAATAGCTGTGTAACAGTTAGTGCTTGTTGCTTATTATCAATGAAAAGAAAATACATAACGTTGATATCTAGATCAGAAGAAAATCAGCAGAATTCTCGGCGGGGGGGGGGGTTCGGTTGAACCCCCTGAACCCCCTCTATATACGGGCATGTCAGGTTTGGCGGAGGTGCAGGTTTGGTGTTCAATTCACATTCAGACTTGGACACGTAGCAACACCTGCATCTCATGTTTGTCAAGATTCATGCTCATTATCTCTTACTTCAGTCATGAAACTAGATTTATTTCTGTATGTCCATAACATTTGATCAGTTCTGTACACTTGACCACTTTATCACAGACTGACACAACCTTTCCAAAACACTAACCTCTATTCCCTGAACCAAATTCACAGCGGCCTGAACTCATTTCCTGAATCAAGCAATTCTTTTGGCAAAACCTTAAGCAGTTTTCACCTAATTAGACATAATGCTGTCTTATTTGCAAACTCTAAACACATTCTCACTCAATAAACACAGTTTTCACTGTGATGCAGAATGGAGAGACACACAGGTGTCAGACATGAAACACAATTACAGCACTGATGTCATCACTTACACACAACCACTCAAAATTGTAAACACTTATTAATGATGTGATGAAGCCCATATAAGCCAGTTCAGAGGGCACGGGTGAGTTGACGGTTGATACAAAGATGGAGAGCAGCTATCTGAGAGGCAGAAGAGGACGAGAGTGTGTGTGAGAAGTGGTGGGCGAGGAGGAAGAGCAAGAGTGAGACCAAGACCAAGAACAGTCATTTCAGATGAAATATGAGCATCTGTAGTTGATCATGTTCTTGTGCATGGCATGACAATGAGGGAAGCAGGACAGAGGGTGCAACCGAATCTGAGCAGGTTCTCTGTAGCCACGATAATCAGGAGATTCAGAGAAAAGAACAGGTCATTTCAACTATCTGTAGCACTTCCAAAGCTTTATCTGTTTTTACAGAGAATGTTTGAATTGGATTCCATGGAAAGACCACACAACTGTATTTTTATTGATGGTCCGCCCCTAATAATTGATCCACCCTGCCTCTGCTGCACATGCATCATTTCGTTGCTCAGCCGCTCATCTGAGACAGAGTCCCGTCACCTAAAGCCATCAGATGAATTAATGTGATTATTAACCATCAGATGAAAAAGGTAAAACCTCTTAAATCATTCTAAAGTCAGTTTTAAACATAAACAAGGCCGTTTTAAACAGAAACGAGGCGATAATCGGTGATGCTTTGAAATGACCTACACGCAGCAAACACATCAGCTAGCAGCTCATGTAGCCGCGACACTCTGATCGTTTCCTCCATCTTCTATGATGAAATAATGCTGAATTTATGTGGAAATGATTGCTGTACAAAAGCTTCAGATATCTGTCGCTAAGATAGATGATGACTAGAGTGCAGTTTGAAGCAGAAATGAGGTGATAACTGGTGAACCGCGGCTAATGACGCATGCGCAATGGAAGCAGGGCGGACCGATTTTTCGGGGGGAGTGTTCGGTCTGTGACATAGGGTTCATCCTGAGTAGGAGGAGGAGTCTTGTTGATTGAGAATTGAGTTTGTTTGTGCAGTTACATTTACAGTTGACTGTAACATGCTTTTCATTTCAATTTTGCAGTACTGTGTTTATACAGTATTGTACTATATGCAAGTGTTGTATCCAGACATTCTGTCTTGTATTGCTCCCAGTATCTACACTGATTAGTGTGTTGTAAATTTCTGTTTGAAAACACAGTTTGTTTACTGTAGGAATAAACTTGTTTTCCCAGACTATGTGCCCTGAACACTGTGTTCTCAAACTTTTGATGTAGAGTGTTGACTATTGAGTAGTGTTTTATTTGTACTGACTGTGTGTATAATTGAGCACACGTTTGGGTATTGAGCACAGTTCATACTGGTTTGAGGCAATACTTTCATTGTGCAAGAGGATTCAAAGGTTCTGCGAATCCAGCTTGAGCCATTGGGTTTTGTGTGTACAGTTTTGAGAAAAGGGTGCAAGGGTTCATGAAATGTGTTTTAGCAGTTGTGAAATACTATAATCCATATTGCAACCAAACGGGGTGAGTTCAACATATGCGCTTACTTTGACCTTTCAAGGTCCGAGGTCATTATCAAAAGAAAGCTGAACTATAAGTTCATATTAGTGTGTCTTTACCCAATTTCTCACAGAGGTCTATCTAAATTACTTTGACATTTCAAGATCACAGAGGGTCAAAGGTCATGATAATGTGAAATACAATCAAAGCAGAGAAAACACACTGATGAAGACCTAGGCGAAACGCGTCTGTGCTCCTGATCCTGTCGTCTTGCCGTGAGTCATTAAAACTTTTATTAAGAAGGACACTTGAGTGTTGCTGGCTATATTTTTACAATGTGAAATACAATGTCATATTAGTGTGTATTAGTAACCATAGGTGTGTCTTTACCCAATTTCTCACAGAGGTCTATCTAAATGACTTTGACATTTCAAGATCGCAGAGGGTCAAAGGTCATGATAATGTCAAATATAATGTCATATTAGTGTGTATTAGTAACCATAGGTGTGTCTTTACCCAATTTCTCACAGAGGTCTATCTAAATGACTTTGACATTTCAAGATCGCAGAGGGTCAAATGTCATGATAATGTCAAATATAATGTCATATTAGTGTGTATTAGTAACCATAGGTGTGTCTTTACCCAATTTCTCACAGAGGTCTATCTAAATGACTTTGACATTTCAAGATCGCAGAGGGTCAAAGGTCATGATAATGTCAAATATAATGTCATATTAGTGTGTATTAGTAACCATAGGTGTGTCTTTACCCAATTTCTCACAGAGGTCTATCTAAATGACTTTGACATTTCAAGATTGCAGAGGGTCAAAGGTCATGATAATGTGAAATACAATGTCATAATAGTGTGTATTAGTAACCATAGGTGTGTCTTTACCCATTTTCTCACAGAGGTCTATCTAAATGACTTTGACATTTCAAGATCGCCCAGGGTCAAAGGTCATGATACAGTGAAATACTACACCATATTCGTTTATTAGTAACCATGGGTGCATATTTACCCAATTCCTCACAACAGTGATTCAAAATTACATTGGTCTTTCAAGGTCATTTAAGGTCAAAGGTAGTGTTAAGGTTTAAGGTTAGTGTTCAATAATCACCAAAAGTGTATCTAAACAATTCCTCAGAACTGCCATTCTAACTGACTTGTGATGTGTAGCACCAGCACGTGCACCACATCAAAATGTCAGCCCAACTGAAGCATTGGGTTATTTTGAGGAACTGGTTAAAGATATCCCAATAATTACTAATAAACACAAATATGAAGTCATACATCTCCTTTCTGTTGGGCCGATCACCTTTGACCTTAGATGACTTTGAAAGGTCAGACGGCTATTCTGAGGAATTGGTTAAAGATGTACCTATGATGACTATGAAACACATATGGAAGTCATATACCAGCTTTGTGTCGGTCACATGACCTTTGCCCCTGCTGATGTTGACAGGTCAGCTTCTTAATCGTTTAACTCTTGATCAAATGTCAAGGTCACACAGAACCACACATTACTGTATTACTGAATCATAAACGATTAATTTGCATGAATCAGTGTCCAACATGCGGCACATTGAACAAATTAAATCTACAAAAGTTTGTTTTTCTTTGCATAAGCATAAGGAAGAGCACCTTCAGATTTATTTATGTTTTTTATTCTGATTTACTTGAGCAGTTTGAGAAATACTGGCGCAATCAAGTTTTCACTGCATTTCATTCAGATTTGCTTGTTTTTTTTCCCCGCCTCAATTTTTAACCTTTGTTTGACCTCTATTTTATTTTCTCACAATCCTCCCAGCTTTTCTGACATTTCATCTGCCTGTCTCTCTGTCGTTCAGGCTCCTTCCTCTCATCCACCTGCTGTTTCTCTGTGCCTCTTTCCATCCATTCGTCTATCTATCACAGCGGGAGCTAATGTGACCTTTATGCGCTGTCAGCTCGCTGCGTGGCCGTCAATCATCATCTGCTCCCATTAGGACGGCTCTATCAGGAGCTGTCAGCACCCCTACCTCCCCGCCACCCGCATACGTCACCCGCCGGAGAGGGAGAACGAGAGGAAGGAAGACAAAAGGAAGGGAAAAAGTGAAAAGAGATCTGGCAGGGGCCGTTTGTCTCTTGTCCTCACCGCTCCTCTTTTCCATCATTGCTCATTAACTGTTCTCACGATAAGAGTTTTGGTCGTTACGGAGCCAACATCGTTAGTGTCCAACAGACTGGAGGAGAGATGCTGTCTGTGTCTCTCTGTCCATCAAGTCTTCCTGCTGTTGGTCATTATATGTTTTGACTGCAGCTGGAGGAGGTTTGGCACCTCCTTGCATTCCATCACTATCATCCCCCCCTCTCCGTTTTCTTTCCTGACCATCACAAGGTCCAAGGCCTCCTCCAGCCTCTGCCTGTGCCTCGTTGCCCCTGGTCTCATTGGCCTGGACTTTGTCACGGGCCTCCCGCCGTCCCAGGGCAACACCACCATCTTAACGATAGTGGACCGGTTCTCCAAGGCGGCCCACTTTGTGGCCCTCCCGAAGCTCCCGACGGCCCAGGAGACTGCAGACCTCCTGGTCCACCACGTCGTGCGTCTGCATGGGATTCCATCAGACATTGTCTCGGATTGTGGTTCTCAGTTCTCCTCCCAGGCCTGGAGGAGTTTCTGCAGGGAACTGGGGGCCACCGTCAGTCTCTCGTCTGGGTACCACCCCCAGAACGGGCAGGCAGAGCGGACTAACCAGGAACTGGAGCAGGCCCTCCGCTGCGTGACCTCCACGCACCCGACGGCCTGGAGTGACCATCTGGCCTGGATCGAGTACGCTCATAATAGCCAAGTCTCATCTGCCACTGGCCTCTCCCCGTTTGAGGTGTGTTTGGGGTACCAGCCCCCATTGTTTCCACTGGTGGAGGGAGAGGTCGGGGTGCCCTCGGTCCAGGCCCATCTGAGGAAGTGCCGTCGGGTGTGGCGTACGCCCGCTCTGCCCTGCTCAGAGTCCGGACGAGGGCTAAGGCCCATGCAGACCGCCGGCGTTCCCCGGCCCCTGCATACCAGCCCGGGCAGGAGGTTTGGCTATCCACTAAGGACATCCCCCTGCAGGTGGAATCCCACAAACATAAGGACAGGTACATCGGACCATTTCCCATACTCAAAGTCCTCAGTCCGGCCGCAGTGAAGCTGAAGCTGCCAGCTTCACTGCGGATACACCCCGTGTTTCATGTGTCAAGACTCAAGCCCTGCCATACCTCACCACTGTGTGCCCTGGGACCAGCGCCGCCTCCTGCCCGGATCATTGACGGGGAGCCCGCGTGGATGGTACACCGGCTCCTGGACGTCCGTCGAAAGGGCCGGGGGTTCCAGTATCTGGTGGACTGGGAGGGTTATGGCCCCGAAGAGCGCTCCTGGGTAAAGAGGAGCTTCATCCTGGACCCGGCCCTCCTGGCCGACTTCTACACCCGTCACCCGGACAAGCCTGGTCGGGCGCCAGGAGGCGCCCGTTGAGGGGGGGGTCCTGTTGTGTGGGCCGCTGAAGAGGAGGTACTGCTGGCCCACCACCACAAGATGGCGCCCTGCTTGAAGTGCGGGCTTCAAGCACGAGAGGGCATCGGAGAGACCAGGAGTGACAGCTGTCACTCATCATCCGTACCAGCTGTCACTCATCCACTACTCATCACCACCACCATAAAGGCCGGATTGCAACTCCACCTCCCTGCCGAGAAATCAACTACCAATCAGGTAACTTTCTCTGCTGACTCAAAACATTGAGTAATAATCTGTACTTCTTTGCAGCCATTTTCCTGTGGTGTGTCCTTATCTGTGGGATTGGCGTTTGGTGTGATCAGCGACGGCTTCGCTTCACACTCCAACCAGATAAGTGGTTAGACAGGAGCTGCACGAGTGTGATTGGAGGTGGAGGTTCTCCCTCCTTTACTGAATACAGACTGTGGGATTACTGAGTGTGCGACCTCACACTCATCTGGACTGTTCTCTGCCAGCAGTACCGGGTCTGACTGCTGAAGACAGCGGCCACCTGGGGCGCAGGGCTTGGCGGCTCCGGTGTTCTTCAGCTCCGTTGGCGGTGGAAGCTGTGTGGATCCGGCTTTTCTCTCGCCAGGCGTCTTCTATCGTCGAGCCTGCCCACACGTCACCTGGTGTATGATTGACAGTCACTGTATTGTTATTGTCTGTAAGTCGTTGTGTGATTCACAACATTAAATTGTTACTTTTTGGCTTATCCATTGTCCGTTCATTAACACCCCCTGTTGTGGGTCCATGTCACGACACTTTCACAACATAAGTCACATTCTTGAGCTAGGCCATTATACAACTAGGGTGGAATTGCATGATCTCCTCAAATGAAGATTTAAGTGATTTTACCACAGGTGGTCAGCATCATAGGGAGATGATTTAGGCAAAAATTCACTTTTGGAAAAAAATGACAGGCCATTATTTTAGGAAGGTGACAATATAGTAAAACAGGAAGCAACAGGATCCTAAGGACTTGGACCTTCATTCCCATACTGTTATGTTTCAGACGCGGTCGGAGCACCGACCCAGCGTTTGAAAGGACCCAGCATAAAATAAGCAGACCACGGTTCAAAAGGTAACAGAATTTAATAAACATAACAGTGAGATGCAGTGCTAAACAACTAAAAAGTCCGCGGTCTGGTGAGGTGGAAACACGGCGCGCTCTTAACAGCGCAAACGGTCCGGAGCCACAGCAGTTCGGACCCAGGGACCCTGCCGACACCCTCCAGGTGGCCGCGACAAACCGAGTCTGTGAAGAAAGAAAACATGAGGTGAGTCCAACTCCACACAGAAGAGACACAACCTCAAAGGTGCACGCAATCAGCAAACACTTCCTGGCTTAATCTATACATCAGCTTCTCACCCTGCAGGCACGGAACAACTCAGTTCAAATCTCCACTGCAGCAGAAGCTGATTAGACAATTAGCATAACGTGACAGCTCAATAACACAAGGTGTGAGGGACACCAAATCCACTGTCATACTTCATAAAAGTCACCAAAACCAAATTACCTCAGGAAGTGTGCTGAAGAGCGTGAGACCTCACCCAATCCTCCTTCACAGACTGTGGCGTCAAACCTGGAGCGGTCTGTGCGTCACGTAATGGTGAGATTGTTCTCCTGACGTCGATCTCACCCGTCTGCTCACAAGGTCGAGTCTATGGCAATCACACACTGTGCATTCAAGGTTTAAATGCAGCAATCTCTGATCAAGACAAAATACACCACAGCTGTGAGTCCTGATGACCTGCACATGAAAACAAGCCTCAGGTGTTCAGGGTGAGGTCCTAATGCTCAGCCACTCAGTCCTGAATGCATACCACCTGGTGGGAGAAAACAGAAAACAAAAACCAAGCCAGCCAAACACCCCAGCCCACAACAGTACCCCACCCTCATGGGAAGCCTCCCGGCGACCACACGGACCTGGCCAGAAAAACAAAGCCCCCCTCCAGGGACCATGGCTGGAATGTTGGCTGGGAACAAAAAACACCTCCTGCAGCTTCAGTTTCAACTCCTTGTGCTGAAGATCCAGCTGGGAAAGGCCCGTCTCCAGGAGCTGTGCGTTACTGTGCTCTGACGACAGCTCCATTCATCAGCTGCTCCACCTGCAATGTAATTTCTTCATGCAGTCATTGATCATCTCAATGTTGAGCCTCTCCAGCTCTTCCCTCAGCTGGATAATGCACACTTCCAGCCGCCTCTTCTCTGTCAACAGGGAATCCGTGCCGAGACCATCACCTCTCATCCTGGAGCTCATCCTTTCCCACCCTGAGCCTGTCCTGCAGCAGACTGCTCCGCAGCTGACACTCCAGTGCAGAGATATCCTTTGTTGCTTTAATGGTCTGCCCTCTGTTTCATTTAGCAAACCTGTTAGAGTCTCCACCTCTGACTGCATCTTTGCGTTCATTCCTGTCGACTCTTACTTTAGTTGTTCACTTTGCTTAATTTTGGCAGGAGTTCTTGAACCTGTGCACTCAGCCTTCTTTCCGACTGTGTGTTAAAGTCTGCTTAGTCATAAAACAAAAAAAAGACAAACACAAACAACCATACCAACCCCCCATCCCAGAGGACCGCCCCATCAAACCCCCGGGAAGAGGAGAAAAGAAAAACACAACCCAAACTTAAGCTTGCAAACAAAACAAAACTCTAATCACCCCCCCCCCCCCCCCACCCCCCCCCCGGACGACATGTAGGGACCAACACCCCCCAGAGGGACATCCCGCCAGCTCCAGGAGTAATAACCACAGCCGAGGTCCCTCTGGGATCTAAAGTCACCCACGGGGGCTCCCAGAGGACCGTTCCATCAACCCCAGGAGATGCCCCCCCCCCATGACTAGCAGACCCAGCCCCAGCCGTCTACGGCTAGATGGACCCACAGTCCTTTCCCCCCCAGAGGACACCACAGTCACACCCTGAGGGCGGAGGACTGGGGGGGAAAACAAAAAAAAACATACAAACAAACAACAACCCCAACCCCACCCCTCAGCGCAGTGGAAACTGTCACCAACCACGACTATACCCCAAAAGTCAACCGGGGAGGAGTGGAACAGCGGTAATGGCGTACGGCACAAGACGGCGCCACCCCTCCGACTTTTAAACCAGCCACCAGCTGCGGGTATATTCCACTGCCCCAAACCTCAGCTACGCCGATGGCATACGGCTCAAGGCGCGCTGAAGCCGGAGGTGGAACAGGGAATCAACAAAAAACAACACCCTGAACCCCCCTCCCGGATGCAGAGGTTACCTGGGAATGCCCAGCATAACCAAACTGCACCACTCCAGCAACGCCGACAACGTACGGCTCACACGGCTGGAGCCAGAGGAGAAGGAGAGGGAACAACAAAAACAAAAAAAAAGAAAAAAACAACCCAATTACCCCCCCCATCACCCCCCAGAGGACCGTCCCATCAAACCCTGGGAGGTGAAACCAAAAGAAATAAAAAAGACCAACAGACTACATAAAGTCACCTGGGTCAAATTACCTCAGGAAGTGTGCTGAAGAGCGTGAGACCTCACCCAATCCTCCTTCACAGACTGTGGCGTCAAACCTGGAGCGGTCTCTGCGCTCCAATAATGGTGAGATTGTTCTCCTGACGTCGATCTCACACGTCTGCTCACAAGGTCGAGTCTCTGGCAATCAACACTGTGCATTCAAGGTTTAAATGCAGCAATCTCTGATCAAGACAAAATACACCACAGCTGTGAGTCCTGATGACCTGCACGTGAAAACAAGCCTCAGGTGTTCAGGGTGAGGTCCTAATGCTCAGCCACTCAGTCCTGAATGCATACACACTGGTGGGAGAAACAGAAAACAAAAACCAAGCCAGCCAAACAGCCCAGCCCACAACACCTACAAACAAATCGGCATCACCCAGACACATCTGTCCAGAGACCTCATCAATCCATAAACTCTTTCCAGAAGATAAAGGACCCACAGGTATAAGTGAATGAATGACGGCAGGTTCCAATTTCAGGAAGTCACTGAGAGGCTGGATGGTTGGTCTTGATACAGGACATCTGCAAACAAAGGGCATTACAAAGACGATGGGGGAGAAGTCGTTTGGAGCATCATTCCTTGGAAAACACAAAATCACAAGAGAGCACTAAGGGACTTGTCTTTGGAGGATGGCTACTGATGCGGTGTTGAGGGATCATCCACTGCATGGGGGCACCCAAGTCCAAACCTGAGGCAGCTTATGTGGGTGGACACCTTGAACATCCTTCACTTTGCTTGTGGTCACATGTGTACAGAGTCAAAGTTCCAAAAACTGTGATCCTGTCTAATTACTTTTGGACCTGAGTGCACGTAATTTTTTTTGTTGGCCATTGGTCAGAACGTATAAGAAAAAGTATAACCCTTACTTTTTAATCTTTGAGTTCGTTGTCTCTCTTTCGCTGTGTCTCTCTCGCTTGGCCTCGTTCCTCTCATGTCTGGCCTTCACGCCCACTGCCTCAGAGAAAAGTGCTTCGCCGACTTTCTCTTGACACCACAACAGAAGGTTACTGGCCTGGTTTGCCGACGGTGATAAATGTGATTGCTAATTAAATGGCTCTTTGATAGCTCTCTTCTGCCTTTTTAATTCCCCTTGCCAGTTACTATACTGTCTTTTATACCTCTGTCTCTGCCAGCATTTAGTCTGTCCATCTCTGCCAATACACAAACTCACACTCAGACAACAGGGATTTATCAAGCAAGCAGCATAAATAAACATCCTTCCAATCAGATGAAATAGGCTTTTATTATAACTAAACCTGCGGTAAATATTCAATGATGTTGAGGATTTTCTTGTCTAAATTCGTAAGAGAGCAAACCGTTAATAACGCTCAGTGGAAAGGTTTTGCTTATTTTGGCAGATATTCTCTTTGTGAGCTCCTCTAATGCTCTAACATGTCCGTGAGATTAGGACTCACTCAGAGGCACGTGCGCACTGTGTGGGAGCGAGACCGGGGGGGAGATGAAAGGAGAAGACGAGACAAGAAGTGTGTATGAGAATGGAAGCCGGGGAGATGAGGAGAAATTGTCCTGTATGGCAGAGAAAAGTGAGCCAGATCATTACCCGAAATATGAAAGACTCCTTTTCCCTCCACACTGAACTCCATTTCACCTTCTCCCAAGCTCTCGTCCTGCCAAATCCACTTGTTCACTCTTCCCTCGTCCTTTCATCACTCAGATCTTCTTTCAGCTTGACTTTTTTTTCTACCCCTCGTACTGCTTCTTCCCTCTGTCTGTCTTTCCTCCTCACAGACGTCTTCCCCTCTCGAGTTGTTCCTCTTCCCTCTTTTATCTCATTTTGCTCTCTTTTTCTTGTCTCTCTTCAATCAACAGAAACTGAGCGATGGCTTCAAGTTGACTCTGTGACACCGATCAAAGTAAACCGCTTTCATTCACATGATAAATGTTTTTTTTTATTTGTTTTTGTGTTGTGAGAGTGTGTGTGTGTGTGTGTGTGTGTGTGTGTGTGTGTGTGTGTGTGTGTGTGTGTGTGTGTGTGTGTGTGGTGTGTGTGTGTGTGTGTGTGTGTGTGTGTAGGGGGGGATCCACCAAAACACAAATATCATGAAGACATCACATGATGTTCTCATTTTACAGAAAACTGTAAATTCTGAAAAAAATATGGGGCAATATGCTTTTAACTGATATTTTCACAACTATATCATGAAACTAGGATTTACTATCATTCCTATTATTGTTTGTTTGTTACTTTGCTCGACTGGTCAACTTACACTTTGAAATTAAACATTAAAATGGCTGTAACACAAAAAAGTAAGCATTTCCATATCCACTTACTCCAGTTAAGGGTTGTGGTGTTTGGGGGGGCTATCATGGTAGTCCAGAGAGCATGAGTCAAGGTTTACCCTGGACAGGACACCAGTCTGTCGCAGGGCCACATATGGACAACCAAATTTCATTCACACACCTACAGTCAATTTAAAGTGTCCAGTTCATGCTGTCTTTGGATGTGGGAGAAGCCAAAGGCCCCAGAGGGAGCCCACGCAAAGATGGGTGAGAGCATGCAAACTCCACACAGAAAGTCCGTAGGTGGGAAGGGACGCCAAGACCTTCTTGCTGTGAGGACAACACTGCTAAACTACTAAGCCACAGTGCTACCCTGAACTTTCATTTAAACTTCATATTTTTTACAACCTAAATTCCAATGAAGTTGGGACGTTGTGCAAAATGTAATAAAAACAGAATACAATGATTTGCAAATCCTCTTCAACCTATATTTCATTACACACAAAGACAAGATATATCAATCAATCAATCAATCAATTTCATTTTTTTTTTTATATAGCGCCAAATCACAACAAACCGTTGCCCCAAGGCGCTTTATATTGTAAGGCAAGGCCATACAATAATGATGTAAAAACCCCAACGGTCAAAAGACCCCCCTGTGAGCAAGCACTTGGCTACAGTGGGAAGGAAAAACCTCCCTTTTAACAGGAAGAAACCTCCAGCAGAACCAGGCTCAGGGAGGGGCAGTCTTCTGCTGGGACTGGTTGGGCTGAGGGAGGAGAACCAGGAAAAAGACTGCTGTGGAGGGGAGCAGAGATCGATCACTAATGATTAAATGCAGAGTGGTGCATACAGAGCAAAAAAGAGAAAGAAACAGTGCATCATGGGAACCCCCCAGCAGTCTACGTCTATAGCAGCATAACTAAGGGATGGTTCAGGGTCACCTGATCCAGCCCTAACTATAAGCTTTAGCAAAAAGGAAAGTTTTAAGCCTAATCTTAAAAGTAGAGAGGGGTTGTCTGTCTCCCTGATCTGAATTGGGAGCTGGTTCCACAGGAGAGGAGCCTGAAAGCTGAAGGCTCTGCCTCCCCATTCTACTCTTACAAACCCCCAGGAACTACAAGTAAGCCTGCAGTCTGAGAGCGAAGCGCTCTATTGGGGTGATATGGTACTACGAGGTCCCTAAGATAAGATGGGACCTGATTATTCAAAACCTTATAAGTAAGAAGAAGAACTTTAAATTCTATTCTAGAATTAACAGGAAGCCAATGAAGAGAGGCCAATATGGGTGAGATATGCTCTCTCCTTCTAGTCCCCGTCAGCACTCTAGCTGCAGCATTTTGAATTAACTGAAGGCTTTTAGGGAACTTTTAGGACAACCTGATAATAATGAATTACAAATAGTCCATGCCTAGAGGAAATAAATGCATGAATTAGTTTTTCAGCATCACTCTGAGACAAGACCTTTCTGATTTAGAGAATTGCGTAAATGCAAAAAAGCAAGTCCCTACATATTGTTTTAATATGCGCTTTGATGACATATCCTGATCAAAAATGACTCCAAGATTTCTCACAGTATTACTAGAGGTCAGGGTAATGCCATCCAGAGTAAGGATCTGGTTAGACACCATGTTTCTAAGATTGTGGGGCCAAGTACAATAAATTCAGTTTTTATCTGAGTTAAAAAGCCGGAAATTAGAGGTCATCCATGTCTTTAGTTCTGTAAGACAACCTGCAGTTTAGCTAAATTGGGTGTGTCGTCTGGCTTCATGGATAGATAAAGCTGGGTATCATCTGCTAACAATGAAAATTTAAGCAATACCGTCTAATAATATGCCTAAGGAAGCATATATAAAGTGAATAAATTGGTCCTAGCACAGAACCTTGTGGAATTCCATAATTAACTTTAGTCTGTGAAGAAGATTCCCCATTTCCCATGAACAATTGTAATCTATTAGACAAATATGATTCAAACCACCGCAGCGCAGTGCCTTTAATACCTATGGCATGCTCTAATCTCTGTAATAAAATTTTATGGTCAACAGTATCAAAAGCAGCGGTGTACAATCAATCAATCAATCAATCAATTTTTTTTATATAGCGCCAAATCACAACAAACAGTTGCCCCAAGGCGCTTTATATTGTAAGGCAAGGCCATACAATAATTATGTAAAACCCCAACGGTCAAAACGACCCCCTGTGAGCAAGCACTTGGCTACAGTGGGAAGGAAAACTCCCTTTTAACAGGAAGAAACCACCAGCAGAACCAGGCTCAGGGAGTGGCAGTCTTCTGCTGGGGACTGGTTGGGGCTGATGTTCAAACTGATAAACTTTATTGTTTTTGTGCAAATATTTGCTCATTTTGAAATGGATGCCTTCAACACGTTTCAAAAAAGCTGGGACAGTGGTATGTTTACCACTGTGTTACATCACCTTTCCTTCTAACAACACTCAATAAGCGTTTGGGAACTGAGGACACTAATGATTGGGTATAAAAGGAGCATCCCAAAAAGTCTCAGCCGTTCACAAGCAAAGATGGGGCAAGGATCACCACTTTGTGAACAACTGCATGAAAAAATAGTCCAGCAGTTTAAGAACAATGTTTCTCAACATTCAATTGCAAGGAATTTAGGGATTTCATCCTACAGTCCATGACATAATCAGAAAATTCAGAGAATCTGTAGAACTTTCTACACGTAAGCGGCAAGGCCGAAAACCAACAATGAATGCCCGTGACCTTCGCTCCCTCAGGCGGCACTGCATTAAAAACCAACATCATTGTGTAAAGGATCTTACCGCGTGGGCTCAGGAACACTTCAGAAAACCATTGCCAGTTAACACAGTTCATCACTACATCTACAAGTGCAAGTTAAAACTCTACCATGCAAAGCGAAAGCCATACACCAACAACATCCAGAAACGCCGTCGCCTTCTTTGGCCCGAGCTCATTTGAAATGGACAGATGCAAAGTGGAAAACTGTACTGTGGTCTGATGAGTCCACATTTCAAATTGTTTTTGGAAATCATGGACATCATGTCCTCTGGACATAACAGGAAAACGACCATCCAGATGTTACCAGCGCAAAGTTCAAAAGCCAGCTTCTATGCTTCACACAGGTAAGGTCTAACCTTACCAACCCCCAGAGCAACAGTGGTAAGGAAAAACTCCCTCTGAGGAAGAAACCTCAAGCAGACCAGACTCAAAATGGGTGAGCCTCTGTTTGGGCCATGCTACAAACATAAATTACAGAACAATTCACAGAACAATTCACGGACGAATATACAAGAAATGCTATTGCCGCACAGGACAGGAGGATCGCTAACACGAATACAACTCCCATCTCTGGATGGAGCTGCACCTTAAACAGAGAGAAAAAACAGAATCAGGCATCAGAAAGACAAAAAATATAGTATATTTGCCAGCATTAAACAACAAGAAAAACAGAAATACTAAGGTGATCGCCGGCCAGTAGCCCTAAACTTCACTAAAAGAACCAGAATTGGGGTAAAGTTGAGGCCGCGGCACGCGCCAATTACTAATAAATTAATTAAAAGAGTAAAAAGTGAAAACAAAACTGTACCAGTATGCTAGCCATATGAAAAAGAAAATAAGTGCGTCTTAAGTCTGGACTTGAAAGTCTCCACAGAATCTGACTGTTTTATTGATGCAGGGAGATCATTCCACAGAACAGGAGCACATAAGAGAAAGCTCTGTGACCCCCAGACTTCTTACTCACCTTAAGGGACACAAAGTAGCCCTGCACCCTGAGAACGTAATGCCCGGGCCGGTACGTAAGGTTTAATTAGGTTAGCTAGGTAGGGAGGTGCCAGTCCATGAATAATTTTATAGGTTAGTAGCAGAACCTTAAAATCTGATCTCACTGGGAAAGGAAGCCAGTGAAGGGATGCCAAAATGGGTGTAATGTGGTCGAACTTTCTGCTTCGTGTCAAAAGTCTGGCTGCAGCATCTTGAACCAATTGGAGACCCCTAATGCTAGATTGTGGTAAACCAGAAAATAGAACATTGCAGTAGTCCAATCTAGAAGAGATAAATGCATGGATCAGGGTCTCAGCATCAGCCATAGACAGGATGGGACAAATCTTCGCTATATTTCACAGGTGGAAGAAAGCAGTCCTAGTAATATTTCTAATGTGGAGGCCAAAGGACAACAAAGGATCAAAAATTACCCCAAAGTTCCTCACTTTGTCAGTGTGATGTATGACACACGAGCCGAGGCTGAGCGTTAACTGGTCAAATTGATGTCGATGTCTCACTGGACCAAGAACCATCATTTCAGTCTTATCAGAGTTTAAAAGTGGGAAGTTTCTAGACATCCAACTTCTCACTGCTGCAAGGCAATCTTCTAAGGATTTTATGTGAACGAGATTACCAGCAGTTACCGGCATGTATAACTGAGTATCATCTGCATAGCAGTGAAAAGTAATCCCAAAACGCCACAATATGTGCCCAAGGGGTGCTATATAAAGGGAGAAAAGCAGGGGGCCTAAGACAGACCCCTGTGCAACCCCAAATTTCATGTCACAAAGGTTAGAGGCAGTGTTACTGTACAAAACACGGTCAGAACGACTGGTCAAGTATGACGTCAGCCATGCAAGGGCACTCCCAGTAATCCCAAAATGATTTTCCACCCCATCAAGTAGAATATGATGATCCACTGCATCAAATGCAGCACTGAGATCTAACAGCAACAGAACCGTAGTGGTGTCCGAATCCATTGTAAGCAGAAGATCATTCACCACTTTAGTGAGAGCCATCTCTGTGGAATGATATTTTCTAAAAGCAGACTGCAGTGGCTCAAAGAGATTATTCTTAGTAAAATAGTCTACGAGTTGCCGTGACACCACTTTTTCCAGAATTTTAGAGAAAAATGATAGATTTGATATCGGCCAATAGTTTGTCAATACACTAGGGTCAAGATTAGGTTTCTTAAGTAATAGTTTAATCACTGCAGATTTGAAACATTTAGGAACAGATCCAGAAGTTAAAGAAAGATTAATAATTTCCAGCACAGTCGGCCCAAGAGTGGGCCACAGGTCCTTAAACAGTTTTGTTGGTATAGGATCAAATAAACCGGTTGTGCTTTTTGTTGACGTTACGAGTTTTGTCAGCATGCCTAGTGAGATACTATCAAATTCTGTAAATCTAGGTAATACCTCAGTAGTGGCGCCCACATCAATAGCAGGGTGTAGTGGCTGGATTAAGGCATGCCGGGATATGTTTAACCTGTTGTCTTCTATTTTCTTCCCAAAGTAATCCAGGAAATCTTGTGCTGTAAAAGGAGAGCGAACTACAGGTGGTTGTCCATGCAGAAGTGTTGCCACCATGTTGAACAAGAACTTTGAGTTATGCTTGTTTTTGTTGATCAAATCAGAGTAATAGGTCTGCTTTGTAGCCAATAATGCATGCTTATAGTCTAAGATAGCATCACGCCACGCAAGGTGAAATACTTCTAATTTTGAACGACGCCATTTACGTTCTAGACCTCTTGCTTTATGCTTGAGGTCATGCAGATAATCATTGAACCAAGGTGACTGTGATTTGGGGGAGCGCGGTTTTAACATACCACTGTCCCAGCTTTTTTGAAACGTGTTGCAGGCATCCATTTCAAAATGAGAAAATATTTGCACAAAAACAGTAAAGTTTATCAGTTTGAACATTAAATATCTTGTCTTTATGGTGTATTCAGTTGAATATAGGTTGAAGAGGATTTGCAAATCATTGTATTCTGTTTTATTTACATTTTACACAATGTCCCAACTTCATTGGAATTGGGGTTGTAAGAAAATCCTCCTCTATTCCACTTTACTATGAAGCTGTATAACTGCTGATGCAACAGAGAAAAGTTGCACTATGTAGCTTCTTCTGTCTCAGTCACAGAAGCTTGTAAGTCCTTCAGAGTTGTCACAGATGGCTTCCTTCACTCGTCTCCTTTGCACAGTTACTCAGTTTTTTGACAACTACCTATTCCGAACAAATTTACCAAGCACTACCATACTGTTTGGGTGACTCAGTGACTTGGAAGAATTCACATGTCCATGCATTTGTGGAGCCTATCCCAGCAGTTATTTGGCAAAAGGTAGGGTACACCCTGGACAGGCCGCTAGTGTACCACAGTATTTTAATTTAACCTTTATTTAACCAGCTTAGTCCTGTTGAGATCGAGATCACTTTTCTTTTTTTTTTCCTGGTTCTCCCCTCAGCCCCAACCAGTCCCAGCAGAAGACTGCCCCTCCCCGAGCCTGGTTCTGCTGGAGGTTTCTTCCTGTTAAAAGGGAGTTTTTCCTTCCCACTGTAGCCAAGTGCTTGCACACAGGGGGTCGTTTTGACCGTTGGGGTTTTACATAATTATTGTATGGCCTTGCCTTACAATATAAAGCGCCTTGGGGCAACTGTTTGTTGTGATTTGGCGCTATATAAAAAATTGATTGATTGATTGATTGAAGGGAGACCTGGGCAATTGTAAAGTTTCCAGTTCACCTAACGTGCATGTCTTCAAATGTGGGAATAATCAGGAGTACCCAGAGGAAACCCATGCAAACACAGGGAGAACATGCAAACTCCACACAGTAAGGCCACCCTGTGGGAATCAATGCCACGGCTTTCTTGCTGTAAGGCAACAGTGCTAACCACTAAGCCACCGTGTTGACATACATGGCAAAACACACTCACACCTCTAGTCAATTTTAGAGTCACCAATTCACCAAACCTGCATGTCTTGAAAAGCAGGAGGAAGCCAGAGCATCTGGAGGGACCCAGTACAAACATATGGCAAGCTGCACAGAAAGGACCAGGTGGGAAGTGAACCTGGGACCTTCTAGCTGTGAAGCAACAGTGCTGATCACAAAAACACCGTTCTTCCCCCGTCCTCTAACTTATCATAAAAAGTAGCTGTAAAAGTAGCAATTTGTATTTTAAAATGATCCTTAAATTGATTTTGTGCATATGTAAATATGGGCATTAATTCCTAAAAGGTTAATGATTTTTGCTTTTTAAAAAAATATACACTACCACATTTTGATTGTTTAATTTATCAAACAGAGGGGGGGGGGAGACAGTGCAAATATAATGGGGGGCATCCAACTCCCCAATGCAATGGGGGGACATGAACTGATTACATGTTGTAATCAGTTCATGGGTTGGATGTCATTTAAGGAGTCTTCAGAAGAGCGGACCACAGCACTCATTCTGCCATGCCCCTCCCCTAAGCAGCTGATTTCCAGAGAGAGGGGGGGGGCGCATGCAATGGGGGTGGGGGCATCCAATCCATGAACTGACATGTAATCAGTTCATGGGTTGAATGTCATTCCACATCCAGGAGTGGGTCACAGTAGGTCTTCAGAAGGCCACAGCGCTCGTTTCCACCCAGACCCCGGGTGGCACGTACGGCACTGGAGGTGCATTCTGCTTATTCCTGCTGCATTCTGCCAGCATTGTGGGGTTTTGTGCTGTGTTCTTTTCATTCTTTCCCTTTTTTATTTTATTTTGTCGTGTTACATGCTGTTTTGTGTCCGCATTCAACTTGCACTCGGAGTAGTCGAATTATTTGGTTCACTACTACTTCTTCACTACTCACTCAGCATTAAGAATATTCTGATTTTGTTACTGAGCCAAAGTGTCATAAACAATACAATAATTCTGCTCTTTAAAGTGCTGTAAATTCTCTCTTAAACAATTTCCAGTAAATCTCTGATATAGGTTTATAAATGTTTTGGCAATGTGTGTCATTCCCAATGTTCCTGAAGCCAAAAGAAATTGTTAAAAATAATAATGATAAAAAAAAATTAAGCCGAGACACCAGAAGTAATTTATTTATGAGAAAAACACACACTCAGAGGAGTAAAAGAGAACATCAGACAAGGAAAGGTTGGTACGGGTCAATCGACCTGCACACGTGCACAAAGCTGCTGTGGCACAGAGTTGTGCTAACTCAGCGTTTCCTGGGCCATAAATGACTCAGCATTTTTAATGAGGTTTTTGCTGTGTGGTCTTTTGGTAGTACTTAAATCAAACGAGGAATAACGGCCTTTTCCACATCATGAATATTCCCTTAAAGGACAACAAATCACATTTGAACACAGTGCTGATTCCAATTAATTGTATTACTGCACAGAGCGCTAAAATGTGCAGAAACACTGAGATTAATTAAGTAAAATCAACGCATCGCATCTCTGTGAAACAATGGATTTGATTCAGTCAGTGCAAAAACTGTCATTTTGGAAATTATTATTTTGCCAGATTTTAATAGGAATTTGAATTCAATGATGTCACTGCTCAAGTTTACATGCTCTGTGTTCGTTTCAAGCATTCGTTATGTATATCACAACTGATCAAGTTGCAATACCGAGTAACCATCAGCGTCCTAGAAAGTGCAAGTATATAGGGACAACAACAAAACAAAAATGGCTGATAGATTTGCCAAAATGCTGAATTTGCTTGTTCATGATGATGTCAGCTACATGGCTCCACAGTAATTGTCACCCAGAGGTGATTCTACACTGCTCAGCTTGGTGCTCTCGTTGGAGCGACATCTCTGCTATTTTGGCATTGTGGGATAGCTCGCCGGACTACTTTTGCCTGACCCAGCGCTGAATTTCTCAACATGAAAAGATGCTGCTGCATGAACATTTAGGCATAAAAACACACGAGATACACAAGTTGTTGTGCCATATATACTCCTGATGTTTTTGTTACCCATGAAAACGCACCATCATCGCAGGTCTGAGAACTACTTTTTGCGCAGGAATTCATCAAGCACGTTGGCCACGGGCGCGTGCTAACACCGAATATACAGAAACTGTATGTCATTGTTTGGCCAAAATGAGAGTGTCCACTGTTGGCTTGCCATAAGGTAATGGCGCAGAGTATGAGGTGATTCAACACTAATCTGCCCCCTGGTGGAGAAATATTTACCTCAATCGCAGTCCCAATCCTTCCGTCGGTCTCACACTCCATTTTACTCCCAATTATAATCAAGACCTTGAGACCCTTGAACTCCTCAACTTGGTGAATACCCCTTAAAATATCACGTTGGAGGGGTTTGTGTACTCCAGTGACCCTGGATCTATGGTGCCTAGATCATTAGCTCCTGATAGGCATATTAGTCCCAAGTGAGGAGGACAGATAAAGGGTGATTCAAATTAGACCCTTCGTGATTGGCATGAAAATGGAAAGAGTCACCTCACCTGGAATGGGGAAACAAGGGCCTCCTCTTGGACCCAGGCCTTGGTAGGGAGCTCATATGTGAGCAACTGGTAGCAGAGGTGTCAAATCCAGCTTCAGAAAGTAAAAGTCCAGCCACATATTTGTTCCATCTTCCCAATAAACCAGCTGATTGTAATTCGTTCAGCTCTTCAGGCAGATGGATGAGCTAATTATTGAGATCACCTGTTTTAGGTGCACAGGTAGAAGCAACACATGGGAGGGTTTTTACTTTCTGAAGATGGATTTGACACCTCTGACTGGTAGCCACATACCTGCCAACATTTGGACATCACAATGCAGGACATCCACGTGTAGCCAAGAGTGCCAATGACGTGAAGTTAACTAGGGGGGTGTGGGGGGTGTGCCCGGACCCACACAACTGCGGGAACTATGGCCATCCCACACACACTCATACAGGACATGGGACACGGGGGTAAATCCTGCCAAATGTGGAATGGATGGCAGCTCGTACCCAGGTCTACAGCCATGGGGCCTCCGTTTCAGGCTTGGTCTAATGGTGTCACCTCCATGTGTGTGCATCTATGGCAGAGAAGCTTGCTGAGTATGAGTAAAATGTAACACAGTATTACTCTAAAAAACAGAAAATAACATAGAAAAAACGATGTTCAACAGATCTTCTCTGAAGGACAAAGAGACATTGGCCTTGGTGGCCACCAAACCAAGACCTTGGAAATGAAAGAAACAAACATAGAACTTCAACCACACCTGCTCATAATGTCTATCATGCATGTTAGATTCTTCCCTGGAACAATCCCAGACATGGCCACCAGGTGGCAGACAGATCTCTGGTATCTTGAATAGAGTTGGGCTGCCATTCAGTGGAGCCAACTCTTGCAGCTTCCTGCTCAAAAACCTACCATCCCTGGGTTCTCAAGACCAGGTACCTAAGTGGCTCTACTCTGCTCTTTTCTACTCTTCTATTTACTGTTCCTTTTTAGATATTTAAATATACCTTAGTATACTAGCATAGTTCCACCTTAGAATTGGAATATAATATATAAGATATACCTTACTGAATTTTCATGAGATTAATTACCGTAAATAACATAAAGAGCCACGGGTACACTCCTGAAAATGAAATGCTGTAGTGTACTTAATCTAGTCATGTCAGCAAGTCCCAGAAAACCTGGTGTCACGCTCCATATGTGATACTGGTATCGAATATGTAACTTATTAGAGTCTAAACTGGACTTGCAAGTATCTAATCTTGTTATTCCGAGGCCTGAAACTAAAACAGTTTGTGCACAACAACCACACACCAATGGAAAGCTAACACACTATAGTTATGTCCTTCAGCCACGGTAAACAACACTGAGTATAAGGTCTCTGGCAGAGACTCTGGCTGTTTAGTCTCAGTATTATTTATGATAATGTGTTCACCGCTGTGATCCCAGCTCCACTTTGCGTGTGTATGTGTGTGTATACTATCGAGTGGGGTTCGTTTGTGCAGTTTTCCTCCCAGGAGCTACTTTGCTTTGCACCCACAAATCTGCTGACTTATATAGTCCTACGCACAAAGAGAACGAGGTGGTGAGGTGAAAGGGGAGGGGCACTAGGGAGTGATGGAGGACCGTGTGTGGTGTGGGTTTGCGATTCTCTCCAGTTGTTAAACAAGCACGATTACCTCACGACGCCATCGCTTCCCTCATTAATGCAAACTTTTTCTTTATTTTCTGCATTTTCTTGAAAACAGCCCATTTATCAGCATAAATAAGCTAAATATATCTAATGTAGGGAACAATAGAGGTGCATTTATCACTAGTAATAAAGGTGTGCAGATGACAAATGCCCCGTAAAGGCGGTGCCGTTTAATTTCATTATTCTAATATAAGCTAGCAAATGCGCGCATAGAGACATTTGCAGTGGTTCAGACCTCCTTATGAGGACATCCAGCGTTTATTTGTCCTCATTTCTTAAACCTGGGACTAACGTCTACGCGCCCTTTTCAAAGTGAGGGCCCGGCAAAAATGAGTTTGGAGGATTCTTGGTTCTCATAATGATTAAAGGGCAAGAACACTTACGCACACATCACGTGCACACCCTCCCACACACCATCACCTCTGAAAACTTCATCTTTCCTTTTGTTCTGCAGCTTTCGCAGCCATCCTTGCCCCCGACTATAACCAACACACGCACACACTCGCATGCATGTGCAGAAAAAACTCACACATACTTTATCGTTTTTCTTTTTGCACATACAGTACACTCAGTTCACAAATACACAAATACATTTTGCTGTCTGACTTTGCCCTCATGCAACTGTGAACAAACACACACACAGCAGTAGTCGTAATGAGATGTTTGGTCGCCTGTTTAAAGAGCTGAGAAACGGGTTTCTCTATTTTACCTCCTCACAGAGACTATATTTTCATCGGCATGATTCTTAGAAAGATCACTCAAAGAGGCACGATAGGTCAGTCAGGCAGGGCCCGTATATAGGAATGCGAAAGGGGGAGTTCAAATCCTTGAGTTGGGGGTCCAGTGGGCCACAGGGCCCCTGGTGGTGTCGAGGAGCAAGCTTTTTAAGGATTTCGAGGGGTAAAAAGCTACATAAATTCATTTGAAACCCAAAATGTATCATTTTAGGAAATACATTTTTATATACAAATAGTCCTTGCTTGGGATTGGATCAGCCAGGAAGAACCAAGATAACATTATGCAAACTTTATTACCTGCCTGTTGGTTGCGAATGACGCAACCGCAGGCGTGAAAAAACTCACGCATGCGCACGAAGGTTCAAGCTTGCTGATGCAAGCGCACATGATTCAAATCCATATAGTTTTTGCAAAAAATAAAAAGGTCGGATAGTTTTCTAACAGACCTCGTATTTAGCGGTATTAATATTCACGTTTACATTATGAATATGTACGTATATGTACATTATGTATTAAAATAGCGGATTTAATTTAATAACCTTGTTTAAACTCGTGAAATTCGCATAATAAATCCCACGCAAATATTTGCACCTTTACAGTATTTACAATAGGAAGGAGAAGCTCCGTTTATTTCTCAGCTTATACATACAAACATGTTTTTACAAACCAGACACGTTTAATTGTGTGTCTACATGGGTATTTACAAGCCTACTAATCTGTTTGATATCAGAGGAGGATAGAGACCAGGGAGCAAAAATTCTCAACCCCCATGGGAAAAGTTTATCTAGCAGTTTCCCCTTTCATCACTTAAGGGATTACTCTGGCAGAGGAAATTGAAACTTGAGGGTGTGTGATAATAGCTGTGTAACAGTTAGTGCTTGTTGCTTATTATCAATGAAAAGAAAATACATAACGTTGATATCTAGATCAGAAGAAAATCAGCAGAATTCTCGGCGGGGGGGGGGGTTCGGTTGAACCCCCTGAACCCCCTCTATATACGGGCATGTCAGGTTTGGCGGAGGTGCAGGTTTGGTGTTCAATTCACATTCAGACTTGGACACGTAGCAACACCTGCATCTCATGTTTGTCAAGATTCATGCTCATTATCTCTTACTTCAGTCATGAAACTAGATTTATTTCTGTATGTCCATAACATTTGATCAGTTCTGTACAAACTTGAACCACTTTATCACAGACTGACACAACCTTTCCAAAACACTAACCTCTATTCCCTGAACCAAATTCACAGCGGCCTGAACTCATTTCCTGAATCAAGCATTCTTTTGGCAAAACCTTAACAGTTTTCACCTAATTAGACATAATGCTGTCTTATTTGCAAACTCTAAACACTTCTCACTCATAACACAGTTTTCACTGTGATGCAGAATGGAGAGACACACAGGTGTCCAGACATGAAACACAATTACAGCACTGATGTCATCACTTACACACAACCACTCAAAATGTAAACACTTATTATGATGTGATGAAGCCCATATAAGCCGTTCAGAGGGCACGGGTGAGTTGACGGTTGATACAAAGATGGGAGCAGCTATCTGAGAGGCAGAAGAGGACGAGTGTGTGTGAGAAGTGGTGGGCGGGAGGAAGAGCAAGAGTGAGACCAAGACCAAGAACAGTCATTTTCAGATGAAATTGAGCATCTGTAGTTGATCATTGTTCTTGTGCATGGCAGACCAATGAGGGAAGCAGGACAGAGGGTGCAACCGAATGCTGAGCAGGTTCTCTGTAGCCACGATATCAGAGATTCAGAGAAAAGAACAGGTCATTTCAACTATCTGTAGCACTTCCAAAGCTTTACTGTTTTTACAGAGATGTTTGAATTGGATTCCATGGAAAGACCACACAACTGTATTTTTATTGATGGTCCGCCCCTAATAATTGATCCACCCTGCCTCTGCTGCACATGCTCATTTCGTTTCTCAGGCAGCCGCTCATCTGAGACCAGAGTCCCGTCACCTAAAGCATCAGATGAATTAATGTGATTATTAACCATCAGATGAAAAAGGTAACACCTCTTAAATCATTCTAAAGTCAGTTTTAAACATAAACAAGGCCGTTTTAAACAGAAACGAGGCGATAATCGGTGATGCTTTGAAATGACCTACACGCAGCAAACACATCAGCTAGCAGCTCATGTAGCCGCGACACTCTGATCGTTTCCTCCATCTTCTATGATGAAATAATGCCTGAATTTATGTGGAAATGATTGCTGTACAAAAGCTTCAGATATCTGTCGCTAAGATAGATGATGACTAGAGTGCAGTTTGAAGCAGAAATGAGGTGATAACTGGTGAACCGCGGCTAATGACGCATGCGCAATGGAAGCAGGGCGGACCGGATTTTTCGGGGGGAGTGTTCGGTCTGTGACATAGGGTTCATCCTGAGTAGGAGGAGGAGTCTTGTTGATTGAGAATTGAGTTTGTTTGTGCAGTTACATTTACAGTTGACTGTAACATGCTTTTCATTTCAATTTTGCAGTACTGTGTTTATACAGTATGTACTATATGCAAGTGTTGTATCCAGACATTCTGTCTTGTATTGCTCCAGTATCTACACTGATTAGTGTGTTGTAAATTTCTGTTTGAAAACACAGTTTGTTTACTGTAGGAATAAACTTGTTTTCCCAGACTATGTGCCCTGAACACTGTGTTCTCAAACTTTTGATGTAGAGTGTACTGACTATTGAGTAGTGTTCTTATTTGTACTGACTGTGTGTATAATTGAGCACACGTTTGGGTATTGAGCACAGTTCATACTGGTTTGAGGCAATACTTTCATTGTGCAAGAGGATTCAAAGGTTCTGCGAATCCAGCTTGAGCCATTGGGTTTTGTGTGTACAGTTTTGAGAAAAGGGTGCAAGGGTTCATGAAATGTGTTTTAGCAGTTGTGAAATACTATAATCCATATTGCAACCAAACGGGGTGAGTTCAACATATGCGCTTACTTTGACCTTTCAAGGTCCGAGGTCATTATCAAAAGAAAGCTGAACTATAAGTTCATATTAGTGTGTCTTTACCCAATTTCTCACAGAGGTCTATCTAAATTACTTTGACATTTCAAGATCACAGAGGGTCAAAGGTCATGATAATGTGAAATACAATCAAAGCAGAGAAAACACACTGATGAAGACCTAGGCGAAACGCGTCTGTGCTCCTGATCCTGTCGTCTTGCCGTGAGTCATTAAAAACTTTTATTAAGAAGGACACTTGAGTGTTGCTGGCTATATTTTTACAATGTGAAATACAATGTCATATTAGTGTGTATTAGTAACCATAGGTGTGTCTTTACCCAATTTCTCACAGAGGTCTATCTAAATGACTTTGACATTTCAAGATCGCAGAGGGTCAAAGGTCATGATATGTCAATATAATGTCATATTAGTGTGTATTAGTACCATAGGTGTGTCTTTACCCAATTTCTCACAGAGGTCTATCTAAATGACTTTGACATTTCAAGATCGCCAGAGGGTCAAATGTCATGATAATGTCAAATATAATGTCATATTAGTGTGTATTAGTAACCATAGGTGTGTCTTACCCATTTCCTCACAGGAGGTCTATCTAAATGACTTTGACATTCAAGATCGCAGAGGGTCAAAGGTCATGATAATGTCAATATAATGTCATATTAGTGTGTATTAGTAACCAATAGGTGTGTCTTTACCCAATTTCTCACAGAGGTCTATCTAAATGACTTTGACATTTCAAGATTGCAGAGGGGTCAAAGGTCATGATAATGTGAAATACAAGTCATAATAGTGTGTATTAGTAACCATAGGTGTGTCTTTACCCAATTTTCTCACAGAGGTCTATCTAAATGACTTTGACATTTCAAGATCGCCCAGGGTCAAAGGTCATGATACAGTGAAATACTACACCATATTCGTTATTAGTAACCATGGGTGCATATTTACCCAATTCCTCACAACAGTGATTCAAAATTACATTGGTCTTTCAAGGTCATTTAAGGTCAAAGGTAGTGTTAAGGTTTAAGGTTAGTGTTCAATAATCACCAAAAGTGTATCTAAACAATTCCTCAGAACTGCCATTCTAACTGACTTGTGATGTGTAGCACCAGCACGTGCACCACATCAAAATGTCAGCCCAACTGAAGCATTGGGTTATTTTGAGGAACTGGTTAAAGATATCCCAATAATTACTAATAAACACAAATATGAAGTCATACATCTCCTTTCTGTTGGGCCGATCACCTTTGACCTTAGATGACTTTGAAAGGTCAGACGGCTATTCTGAGGAATTGGTTAAAGATGTACCTATGATGACTATGAAACACATATGGAAGTCATATACCAGCTTTGTGTCGGTCACATGACCTTTGCCCCTGCTGATGTTGACAGGTCAGCTTCTTAATCGTTTAACTCTTGATCAAATGTCAAGGTCACACAGAACCACACATTACTGTATTACTGAATCATAAACGATTAATTTGCATGAATCAGTGTCCAACATGCGGCACATTGAACAAATTAAATCTACAAAAGTTTGTTTTTCTTTGCATAAGCATAAGGAAGAGCACCTTCAGATTATTTATGTTTTTATTCTGATTTACTTGAGCAGTTTGAGAAATACTGGCGCAATCAAGTTTTCACTGCATTTCATTCAGATTTGCTTGTTTTTTTCCCCGCCTCAATTTTTAACCTTTGTTTGACCTCTATTTATTTTCTCACAATCCTCCCAGCTTTTCTGACATTTCATCTGCTGTCTCTCTGTCGTCAGGCTCCTTCCTCTCATCCACCTGCTGTTTCTCTGTGCCTCTTTCCATCCATTCGTCTATCTATCACAGCGGGAGCTAATGTGACCTTTATGCGCTGTCAGCTCGCTGCGTGGCCGTCAATCATCATCTGCTCCCATTAGGACGGCTCTATCAGGAGCTGTCAGCACCCCTACCTCCCCGCCACCCGCATACGTCACCCGCCGGAGAGGGAGAACGAGAGGAAGGAAGACAAAAGGAAGGGAAAAAGTGAAAAGAGATCTGGCAGGGGCCGTTTGTCTCTTGTCCTCACCGCTCCTCTTTTCCATCATTGCTCATTAACTGTTCTCACGATAAGAGTTTTGGTCGTTACGGAGCCAACATCGTTAGTGTCCAACAGACTGGAGGAGAGATGCTGTCTGTGTCTCTCTGTCCATCAAGTCTTCCTGCTGTTGGTCATTATATGTTTTGACTGCAGCTGGAGGAGGTTTGGCACCTCCTTGCATTCCATCACTATCATCCCCCCCTCTCCGTTTTCTTTCCTCCGCTAACCCCCGTGACCTCTGTTCCCTTCATTTCCTTCTGTTTGTTTGTTGTGCAAGATGCTGCATCCACCTTCCGCCCCTTATTCCATCATTCTCCTGTCCTCTCTCACCTCTGTCTGTCTTCATCTCTGTTCATTTGCTTATATATATATAGTTGGAATGGCGTGTGAGTCCAGAATGTTTTAGAATTTAGACCTCAACAATTTTTAGAAGAGGAACTCAGTCCTTTTATTTCCTGTTAATTATGTAATGTTTATGTTAATTTATGATCTTAATGTATTTATAAATTGTTTAGGTTCTTGTTATCATATACACACTATTGTAATGATAATTCTGATTATTAGTAGTAGTAGTATTATGATTATATGTTATTATTACTTCTATTTTGACATTTAATTTTTAAATGGACCACAAAGGAAATAAGTGTTTTCACTTTTTTGTGTCATCCATGTATTTTTACAGTTTTTGCCAACTGCTTACACCCAAAAAGCGAATGCTTTGACTAAAACTTCAAATCCAACACTTCTTGTAACAATACAATAAAATACAACACAATGTGACAATACCTTAACCACATTTTCTGCTTTGCACGTTGCTTGCAGTTCTTCAACACAGTTGTTGCAGAACATAACAGACAGTTTTTTACAGTAGACACTGAACTCAAAGATAAAATACCTTATCATTGGGGAAAACACATTTAATAAAAATGCAAAACACTTCTAGTAAATGGAAATACTTCTGCACACATCTGAAAACACTCACACAGAAAACTCACCACCAATCGGTCTGACATTTGGCACTACAGAGCTCAGGTAAGAGGTATTTTTATTTGGTTAAATCTGTTATCATGTAGGCGGTAACACCCAGAAAAAGAAGAAGAGGAAGACAAAGAGATACATGGACAATGACAAAGAAGACCAAGAAGGAGAAATGTTTCAGATGAAATTCAAGGAAATTTGGTGGACCATGTGATCAACCACGGCCTCACAGTGAGGGAAGCTGGACAAAGGCTCAACTCAAACCTCAGTTTGTGCAACATCATTCAGACATCAGTGTGTGAGTGTGTCTGTGCGAATGGGTGAATATTAGGCATCACTGTAAAGCGTTTTGAGCTTTTGCTATAGATGGAAGGCGCCATATAAATGCAGTCCATTTGCCATTCTGACGTTACCGTAACATGTATGTAACCTACAGTACTGTAAACACTTGTTTTCATTGGTTTTATTTGCTTTGAATTTGAACTGTACAGTACTCTTTCTTTAAGTATTTGTAAGAAATTTCTATTTTTTTATAAAAACAAAAAATCAAAACAGGAAAAAACTTTTGTTGCTAAATATTGTAACTTTCAGCTCTTGTTTAAGAAGAAGTAAAACAAAAATATTTTGACTTCAGTGTTTTGTGTAAAACACATCAGTGTGCTGCTGCTGATTTGAAAGTGTTTCAAAATGGTGCATGTGTAGCAGTGGGCACAGTTCTACTACTCCACTAACTGCTAATTAGCAAAGCTAACTTTCTTGTTAGCAGATTAGCTATTCAGCTAATTTTGAAAACCATCAGCAGACCAATTAACTTCTGCTAAATTTAGTTCTGATAACTTTTAGAATACATACAGTCTTGCAGACATGTCGCAGAAGACATGCAAAGCAAGGCAGTTTTGACTTCTGGTTAAAATTTTAAACAAACTAATTCTGGACAGGTTACTGAAATTAACATCATCTCTGTCATTTTACAAAGTGAAAATATCAGCTATATGTTTTAGTTTTAAAGTAACGCACTAATTTTGAAGGTTTGAGCGTTTACAGACACACATGCCAAAAGGCATTATGGAAAAATGAGCTTCCTGTCATCAGTGGTTGGTCGGTTTATTTATATGTAAAAACCAACACATACGTTACAGTAACGTGTGTAAACTGAAAATTCTGTTTAAATGTGATTCGGCACGTGTGGCAACTGGTATTCACACTCAACACACAAGTTACTGTAATGTCTGTTGGGTTTTACAAATAAATCTGTATTTGTAAATATGTCACATTTTTCATTTGTAAAAAAAAAAAAGGCAATTTGAAAACTGAAATTTCTGTTTAAGTGTGATACAGCACGTATGTGTGGCAGTTGGTATTCACACTCTCATCCAGTAGACGGCAGTATTCGATACATTTTGATTAAAATGCATAGAACACTGCCATCTACTTGACGGGAGTGTGAATACCAGTTGCCACACATTCGCTATCCATGCTGAGTCACACTTAGAATTTTCAGTTTTCAAAAAAAAGTGGTTACAAAAGTGCGGTAACAATGCTAATCCCAATTTTCCAGTGTAGATTTTGTAGTTTCTGCTCATTATTCCTCATCTTCTTATGTCCTCCATCCCCCATCCTTACCTCCCCTCCTCCTCCTCGCCCACCTGCCTTTTCATTGTTTGGAAATGAGTCAACCTGAAACACATGAATTGCAAAGAGCACACATGCAAATGTAAACCCAAATACTCAGAGTTTACTTCACACACATCATCACACGATTAATTGCAAGAGCTTCTCTAACAGCTGGTATGTGAGTATGTGAGCATGTGTGTGCTTTCCTGCCAGTTAACTGTTCCAGCACACAGCACCTTAATGAAAAGCAACCACACCTGCTGTCCTCCTGGAGAATCCAAAAACTGAAGAAAACAATTCTTCTTGAAGACACACTTTACCTGCTTTTATTTAAAACACAAGATCTGCAAATCCTTAACAAAGTTGCACAAGCAGTTTGCACATTTAAGATATCTGATTCATCCTGTCTGAGATGTAAACAGGGCAGCAAAACCTTTAACCGTAACCACCATAAACGGATCACAGATGGGCAACCAAACATCTTCCAAAACACAGCACCAGCTGATTTCACTGATGCCCTCCAATTTGTGGTGAAAGGATGAATGATGTGGGACACAAAAAACTCAATCTATTGGTGTTGATGTAGCACATGGTTGCCTGTCCATTGTCTATTCTGGCCCTCAAGTATCACCTAACCTACACATTTTCCATATCTCCATGCTCTGCCAGAAGCTGATCAGCTCATTCATGTGTGAAACCATGAATAACAGGCACCCGAGTGAATGTGTAGGTTAGATGGTTCTTGAAAACCAGGTTAAGAATCACTGATCTAGACTGAAGACTGAATGCTCTCCTTTGCAGAATTCATTAATTCAATCATTTTCTGTTGCTTATCAGGTCCAGGTTGTGGTGGCAACACACTAAGCAGGTCATCCCACATTCCCCTATCCTCTACCAAGTCCTCCAGCTCTTCCTGGAGGATCCTGGGGTATTCCAAAGTGAGCTGGGAGATATAATTCCTCCAGCATGTCCTGGGTCTTCTCCAGGCCCTCCTCCCAGTTGGATGTGGCTGGAAGACATAACTAGAGAGACGATCAGGGAACATCCTCAACAGGTGTCCAAACCACCTCAGCCGGTTCCTTTCAACCCGAAGAAGCAGCAGCTCTAATCAGAGACCCTCTGTGATGTTTGAATTTCTCACCCTGTTCTTGAATGTAAGCCCAGATACCCAACAGAGGAACCTTGTTTAAATCACTTGCATCTCCAACCTTGTTCTTTTAGTCATTACCCAAAGCTGACAACCATAGGTGAGGATAGGAGTGTAAATTGACTGGTAAATTGAGAGTCCCACCTTCTGGCTCAGCTCTTTCTTTACTATGATGGCTCCATACAGCATCCGCAGGACCTCAGACACACCAACAACAAACAGACTAGTCCAAAAGAGTGACTCTGCGGCACCAAGGATGATTTCCTGATCCTTTTGGTCTGGTTTGTCTATGTAGTCTTGAAAAGGAGAAGGAAACCTGTCATCTATTTTATGTCTCCAGGTCAGAAGTTCATCTTGTTTACTTATAGCCAAAAGCATTTGAAACCCCTCCAACTTTGATCTGTTTTGTATAATTGAATCTGCAGGCCACCCATGTTGTATTTTTATCATGTCTGAATGTGATCTCATGCAAAGCCAATTTTATGTTCATGGCAGCAGATGCATATTTTATCAGTGGTGGGACAACATTACCATGTTCAAATGGAGTTTAATTTCTTTTCGAAGCTAGTTAGGTGCTAGTGGGTGGTTGGCAGGTTTTTGTTGGCTTAAATAAAAAAATTTGAGTTTGGATTCTTTCTCTCACTTTCCAACATGCAAACAACTGCGCGCTCAGATGCCCACGGTGTAACACGGAAATTAAAACTGGAATATGGGCAATATGTGCCAGCACGGCTGGGAGCAGCTGTGTAATGTTTCTCTTTGGCATGCAGGGTCAGTTAGTGCCGTAAAACGGAACGGACATCACACAGAGTTAGAGTGAAGTACGGACAGGAGCAGTCAAAGTGGAGGAGGGTGACCACACTGCAAGCATCTTATTTTTATTAGAATTATTTATTTATTTTTATTCTGCTCAGATGTTGTCTCATTAAAATGATTTAACATTTGTGTAGTAAAGGCAGGTAAAGCGGAAATGAAAGTGCGTTCTGCTGGAGTGACGGGCCACAGATGGAAATAAAGACGGAGAAACTATGACCCTTTCAAATGGATGTCTCCATCAAAAACTCCCTCCGCCTCTCAACTTCACTTTCCTCTCAGGCTCCAACTCCACTTTCATCTGAGAAAAGACGCTTTGTGTGGAGCGACTGAAGAGTACTTCAAAGACGATGAATCAGCCATTAACCCTGCTGTAGCTCCCTCTCCTTCTATGCCCGTCTCTCCGAGACTGTCAATAATATCATCGGATCTGCGTCCTTGAAACTGGTCCACAAACCCTCACATGCACTTGTATCCCAAGGCGGACAGCGGGCACACGATTGTGAATGGAGAGCGATTAAAACATCGATGTTGAAGACTGAAATATTTATCAGAAACTAGAATTTATCACCTGATGCACTACTGGTACAGAGTACTTTATTCAACTTCCTTTTCTTAGATTCTGTGTGTTGTAAAGGAACCTTTGTCATTTGGGACCTAACAACTCACCAATATGAATCTAAAATCGATAAAGTAACAGATAAAGCTACATTTATACACATGAATGGATCTAAATGTACTATGAACCAGTCAGTTCCTCTTGGATGAACTTAATTGCTTCATCCCAACTTCCACGTCTTCAAACTTATAAAGGTTCAAAGGTTGGTACAAGACTTTTGTGAGACCGCTTACAGAAACATACTTGCGAGGGCTACTGTAAGACATATCGAGGTGATACAAACAGACTGGAGATCGGAAGTTGGTGTTAGAGGAAAGCATAGCTGGGATACCTTTTGATGTGAAGACGAGGAAGGCACACTCATCACTCATCTTCATCCTCTTATCTGGGATTGGGTCGTGGGGGCAACACCTCCAGCAGGGGACCCCAGATTTCCCTTTCCCTGTCCCACATTGACCACCTCTGACTGGGGAATCCCAAGGAATCCCCAGGCCAGTGTGGAGATATAATCTCTCCACCTAGTCCTGGGTCTTCCCTGGGGTCTCCTCCCAGATGGACATGCCTGGAACACCCAGGAGGCGCCCAGGGGGCATCCTTATCAGATACCCAAACCACCTCAGCTGGCTTCTTTCAACGCAAAGGAGCAGCAGCTCTACTCCATGCTCCCCATGGATGACCAAGCTTCTCACCTTATCTCTAAGGGAGACACCAGCCACCCTCCTAAGGAAGCCCATTTCGGGTGCTTGTACCCGTGATCTAGTTCTTTCGGTCACGACCCAACCCTCACGACCATAGGTGAGAATAGGAATGAAGATTGACCAGTAGATCAAGAGCTTCACCTTTTGGCTCAGCTCCTTTTTCGTCACAACAGTATGACAGAGCGAATGCGACACCACCCCTGCTGCGGCAATTCTCTGGCCAATCTCATGCTCCATTGTCCCCTCACTCATTAACAAGACCCCGAGGTACTTGAACTCCGCCACTTGGGGCAAGACCGCATTCCCTAACCGGAGTTGCCAATCCATTGGTTTCCTGCTGAGAACAATGGCCTCAGATTTAGAGGCGCTGACCCTCATCCCAGCCACTTCACACTCGGCTGTGAACTGATCCAGTGAGAGTTGGAAGTCACTGGCTGATGAAGCCAACAGGACCACATCATCTATAAAAAGCAGTGAGACCCTGAGCTCGTGAAACTGGAAACCCTCCTCCTCTGACTACACCTTGATATCTTGTCCATGAATACCACTAACAGGATTGGTGACAAGGCACAGCCCTGGCGGAGGTCAGTTGCCACTGGAAATTAATCCAACTTACTGCCGAGGACCAGAACACAGCACTCACTTTGTGAGTACAGAGACTGGATGGCTGTGAGAAGGAATTCCCACACTCCATACTCCCACAGTACATCTCACAGTATCTCCCGAGGTACCCGATCATACGCATTCTCCAAGTCCCCAAAACACATGAAGACTGGATGTGCATACTCCTAGGTACCCTCCAGGATCCTTGTGAGAATGAAGAGCTGGTTGGTTGTTCCATGACCAGGACAGAACCCGCATTGTTCCTATTCATTCAGAGGTTCGACTATCGGCCGAACCCTCCTTTCCAGCATCCTAGAGTAGACTTTACCAGGGAGCTGAGTAGTCTGAAGCCCCTGTAATTGGCACACACTCTCTGGTCTCCTTTTTTAAATATGGAGACCACCACCCCAGTTTGCCACTCCTTAGGCACTGTCCCAGACCCAGTGGTAGGCACAGCTAACCAAAAAGTTAGCTTTGATAACCACTAAGCCGCTAACTGAAAAGTTAACTTTTATAATGATAAACTGATTTTAAAAAAAATTAGCTGAAGCTACAGCTAACCGATAAATGTGACCTTTTACTATTTACTCTGGTACACTGTCAGCTACTGGCAAGCCAGTTTTGAGTTTAACCCCTTAACGCCTGAATTTATATAGCTGTATATAAAAAAATGTTTTGTGTGTGTTTTTGCCTTTAAGTAGATGGTAAATAATGTTGAGATTATTAATTTCACTTTTGCACAAAAACTAGATAGTAATATTGGGTATTCTGGTAATGCCTTTGTAACAGGATGACCGGCGACGGAGTGGCCAAGAGACAGTTTCCCCAACTAAAAACGTTTCTTTTATTTTTTCTTCTTCCAAAAATGCAGATATTTACAGTGCATCCCAAGATGTACATCAAAACAAATAAGCAAGAGTGCCAGACTATATCTATCAAAGACTCTGGACCACTACTTACATACACGTTCACTGAAACACAACCTTCCCCTCCGATCTCCTCCTCAACTGAGGCTCTGAGCCCTTTAAAAAGCAACAGCCCCTCCCACAGGTAAATTCCATTCACAAAATAAATCAATCAACTAAGAACAATAACATAAACACAAAATAACAACCCAAAGAAATACCCACAAAATATATAAACACCCACCACCATTTCCTTTAACCAAAACTCCCTCTAAATATAATAAAATGAAATATGAACATGACCAAATAAAACACCCCTGTCTAAAATAGTTCACTCCACTCAACCCCGGTATTTACACTGAATGGACCATTCACTCAGTTTACCCCAACCAAGGAAGCACCCGCATACCAACAACCCTGGTGAGTAAGCTTAAACTATTACAGAAATGTTTTACCAGTGTTTTAAAGATCACCAAAGCAAATAAACTTTGGTAATGAGCAACGGTATAAAATACACGTTTTAAAACGCGATGAAAACAAACACTTTGCAACATAAGAGATGCCGGTAGGCCTTTCCCTGCAGTCTTAGTCACAATACTGAATAAAACTTATGGCAATGATGATTACTGACAATAAATAATGAACCAGGAGAATGAAAACAATACATACAGCTGGATGACCTGTGAAACACAGTCAACGTCCATGCAGCATAGTTGCTAGCTACCAACCAATTGCTGCCCCTCCCGCTATTGACTGCGTAAGCGTCACAGCTCAGTCTGTGACAGCCTTTATGTTATAATGTTATAATAATAATGATGGTATGTTGCAAATTTGCGACAACGGGCATACAGGTCAATTTGGTAAGTTGCATATTTGAGTCAGAGATTGTAGCATATATGCGACGATGGGCGTTAAGGGGTTAAGCATCGCCAATGCTTCTGAGTAGAATCAAAGATGATCACAATCACAACACAAACAATGGATCAGAGCTTTCGTCTTTGTGTGTTCTGCCCCTTGCTGTAAGGAAGAGTCATTTACATTCATAGCATACAGTCTGCCACATGTGGGCAAAAGGCATAAACAGGAATGCAGGACCTATGGCTTGCTTTAAAAGCCAAACTAATTCCGGACAGTTTTTTTATATTAATGTTAACTCTGTCATTTTTACAAAATGAAAATATCACAAATATCTTTTAGTTTTAAAGTAATGCACTAATTCTGACAGTTTGAGCATTAAAACTCACAGATGCCAAAAGGCATTATGGGAAATTGAGCCTCCTCATCACTGGTTGGTTGGTTGTAAAAAAAAAAAAAAACACACACACACACACAAGTTACTATGATGTGTGTGTTGGTTTTCACAAATAAATCATTTTGCTTTTTGGCTGGATGGCAGTGTAAATAGCATCCAACTATCATACGGTCACCATTCAATGCACTGTATCACACTTAAACAGAATTTTCAGTTTTGCAAATGCCTTTTTTTTTTCAGATGAAAAAAAATACAAATTTATTTAAGAGGCTGTTAAAAAGGAACTGGGATAGTCAGAGAAATGAACAAAAAAAGTACAAGGTCATGCAATTAAGTGAAGAGAGCGGTACAAAGGCTAAGGAAAAGGTATATGGTGAGCTGTCATTGACGCTTAACACAAAGGAAGGAAAAAAGGACTTGTAACAATTGCCCAGATAGAGCAACCAAACTGGAAAGGCTATAGATGTAGATGGAAATATCCTGATAAGGGAGGAGAGCATATTGGGAAGGTGGAGGGAGTACTTTGAGGAGCTGATGAGTGAAGAAAATGAGAGCAAAAGATGATGTCAACAAAGTGAATCAGCAAATGTGGAGGATTAGTGAGGACAAAGTGAGGAAAACCATTAAGAGAATAACAACTGGAAAGGTGGATGGCCCAGAAAACATAACAGTGTCAGTGTGGAGTTCTTTAGGAAAGACAGCAGTGGAGGTTTTAGCCAGACTTCTTAATAAAACTTTGAAAAGGCATGTGAGGAGGACGGATGCAGAATATGACAAAAGAAAGTCCAAAGAGGATGTTGATGATATGCTGAGGGAGGACATGCAGGTGGTTGGTGTGACGTAGGAAGATGTAGAGGACAGGGTGAAATAGAGACACGAAATGTTGTGGCAACCCCTAACAGGAGCAGCTGAAAGAAAATGAGAATTGTAAAGGATGAACTTGATAAAGAGGCTCAAAATGTTCTTTTTCTTTACACGTTTTGATGTCGATTGATATTGCACAGAGATAAACCACCTCTTTCACCCCTAATAGACAAACACCACCTGTCAGTTCAGTCAGCTGGGTTTGGATTTGAAATAAACCTACATTTAGGTGCATATATGTGTGTGCATGGATGCTTGAAGGTGGAATAGGACCCATGGCCAAGCATCGACACCGGGTACAAGAACAGATGGTGTTCCATGAGTTTGTGTGTCGTGTCCTCAGGTGGCTGATGGGAAGTGAGCTGATGATGATGTGTTGTTCTCATTACACAGCCCAATGCTCATCTCTCTTTTACCCTTTTCTGTTTTTCTTCCCTCCATATTTTATTGCAAACAAATTGTCACATACTATGAACAGAATAGGTTGATTAATCCTCATTGCACCATCATAACACTGAAATGGATTCAAATTAAATTTAATTAAATTGTCCCTCTTTTTGTTCTTTCTCAGCTCTTTTATCTTCCTCCTTCAGTCTTAATGTTATGTTTGAAAGATGCATCATAAAGGCTAGTATCTCACTGAGGTGCCACTGGTAGAGGGTAGGCAGAGACACAAAATCACAGGAAACCAAGTGAAAACGTTTTCACACGGAATCTCACTGAATTGTTCCTCCCGACATGCGCGCATGGCAGAGGACTGCTGAATGCCATCCGGAGTAGTGGGGAAAATAAGGCCACAAAACTAGAGCAGTCCATGCACATACCGCGCTAGAGCCACTGACATAGCGCATGGCAGACATACGAAAGTCAAGCGGTACTGGCGCATCCTTTGCAGGCGGAAAGATTTGTGCATGAATACCATGTGGCACTAACATGGATGTTGAGTACCACTGACATGGCTGAAATAATGACACATTTGTGCACACAGTGCTCAGGATAGATGTGGACTATTATAGTGTTATTATATGAAAGAGGCTGTCAAAATTCCCCGACTTTAGGCAGAAAAAGCATTGTAAATAATAATAAAATAATAATTAAAAACAACGAGAAATGTGTGGAAAACCACTCACAGACTTGCAGAATGATGTCCAGGAGCTAGTACACATCAATATTATTGTCCCCGCTGGTGACTGTCCTCTCCTCACGTGAATGCCCGTACAATCCTCCACGGGCTGAGCACCATGATCCACTCGAAACATTGCTTGATCTACGCGGGTGCTCTGTAATCCTTTGGATGCGATCCAATGAAAAAATAAAAATAAAGCCGGAACCCTGGTGCTGTCCTCAATCTCTGCACAGGTAATAATAAATAAATAAACAAAGGTTGACGCAATAAATGCGGTGTCGCAGGCTGAACTGTCCCCCCCTAAAAATCAGTCCGCCTTTTGCATCTGTGCATCCATTGTTTCGGACCACAGCAGCACGTCTGAGGTGGAGTATCTTCACCCAAAGCAATCAAATGGATTAATGGGATTATTAACTATCAGATGACACAGGTAAAACCTCTTAAATCATTCTAAAGTCAGTTTTAAGGAGAAACAAGGCCGTTTTAAGCAGAAACGAGGTGAAATTCCGTGATGCTTTGAAATATCAGATGCGCAGTGAATGCATCAGCTAGCAGCTTGTTTAGCCACGGCACTCTGATCGCTTCCGCTGGCTTTTATGATGAAATACTGCTGAATTTATGTGGAAATGATTGTTGTACTTGGAGCTTGGTTCGCATTGCCGGTAGTAAGTCAAACCTGTTTCCAGGGCACGTTGGCCTACGCCAGGGCTGCCCTTTGTCACCAGTTCTGTTCATTATTTTTATGGACAGAATTTCTAGGCGCAGCAGGGTGTAGAGGGGGTCTGGTTTGGGAACCACAGAATCTCGTCTCTGCTGTTTGCGGACGATGTGGTTCTGTTGGCTTCGTCAAATCAGGACCTTCAGTGTGCACTGGGGCGGTTTGCAGCCAAGTGTGAAGCGCCCGGGATGAAAATCAGCACCTCCAAATCTGAGGCCATGGTTCTCGACCGGAAAAAGGTGCTTTGCCCTCTTCAGGTCGGTGGAGTGTCCTTGCTTCAAGTGGAGGAGTTTAAGTATCTCGGGGTCTTGTTCTTGAGTGAGGGATGGATGGAGCGTGAGATCGATAGACGGATCGGTGCAGCATCTGCAGTGATGCGGTCGCTGTATTGGACCGTCGTGGTGAAGAGAGAGTTGAGTAGGGGGGCAAAGCTCTCGATTTACCGATCGATCTACATTCCGATCCTCACCTATGGTCATGAGATTTGGCTCATGACCGAAAGAACGAGATCGCGAGTACAAGCGGCCAAGATGAGTTTCCTCCGCAGGGTGGCTGGGCGATCCCTTAGAGATAGGGTGAGGAGCTCGGTCACTCGGGAGGAGCTCGGAGTCGAGCCGCTGCTCCTCCACATCGAAAGGAGTCAGTTGAGGTGGCTCGGGCATCTTTTCCGGATGCCCCCTGGACGCCTCACTGGAGAGGTGTTCCGGGCACGTCCCATTGGGAGGAGGCCCCGGGGAAGACTCAGGACACGCTGGAGGGACTATATCTCTCGGCTGGCTTGGGAACGTCTTGGGGTTCCCCCGGAGGAGCCGGGGGAGGTGTGTGTGGATCGGGAGGTCTGGGCGGCTTTGCTTGTGCTGCTGCCCCCGCGACCCGACTCCGGATAAAACGGAAGAAAATGGATGGATGGATGGATGGATGGATGGATGGATGGATGGATGGATGGATGGATGGATGGATGGATGGATGGATGGATGGATGGATGGATGGATGATTGTTGTACAAAAGCTTCAGATATCTGTCGCTGAGATAGATGATGACTGGAGTGCAGTTTGAAGCAGAAACGAGGTTTTAATCCGTGAACCGCATCATCTGGGATCAATTTTTAGGGGGACCGTTCGGTCTGCAGAACCAGTTTATGCAGCTCGTCCATGGCTGGACAAGATACATCCATACCGCTCAGACACGTGCCCAGTGGGTGTGCACCAACCAGGGGCATTAAACATATTTCCACTTCTGTCCTCAGAAAAATAAATAAATGAGAAGAGGACAACAAAATAAATCCAGTGGCCAGACAGGATGTGTCCAGCCAACTGACATGCGTGCACGGCGGTGAGGGCCAGCCCGGATGCAGAGACGGGTGGCTGGAGGATGCTGTTTGGCCGCTTCCAGAAGCACTGTTCTTCATTGATCACATAAAAGAAAAAGTGTCACAAGTTGTCCCACATGTTGCACACGTTCTGAGTTGCAGGCACTTTGTGGTGAGGGGAACAAGGTGCATGCCTGACTATTTGGTGAGGGAGTTTATCACAGAAATCTGTTGGTCTGTTCAAAAATCAAGAGACACATAGGCACTGCCCCATGACTGAAGTGAGGGGACGGTGAATAGCGGTGAATGGCGCTCTGAACTGTGCAAATTTCCTTGCAGATGCCATTCGAAGGTTGTCACAGCCCACTGAGATACTGGCCAAATGCTTTTGCAAAGGGAATTTCTCTCACTACTCCAGATAGACCTAAAGAAGCTTTTCTGGATGAAGAGCAGAACATCTTCAAAGAACTAAACAAGTCCAGTTGTTCTGATTGAACCTACTTGATTACCAGACAGACAGATTATGAAAGGACAGACACTGGGTTAGACAGCACACCACACACCCAGAAAACCAATCTGGTGGTTCAGTGCAGCGAAGAGTGCAATAAACTCTACATTGGCACAGCCAAATAGCGGGTTCACTACTCCACCGAGAACTGATTAAACTTTTTTGGATCAAGAGCCAAACATCCTCAAGGAACTAAACAAGTCAAGTCGACCTGACTCAACCTCAGTTCAATGCAATTTATTTGCATAGCGCCAAATCACAACACAGGTCATCTCAAGGTGCTTCACAAGAGCAGGGTCCAAAAGAGTGGACCCAGCTCAGTTGGGTGACCACCCATTCTAGCAAGTATAATAATATAAAACATCAAAAGAAAACGATACAAGAGATTTGATTACAAATAACAAAAATGAAGTAAAAATTTGATAAAACAACAACAAAATTCAATTCAAACAATTAAAACAGGGGAAACCTACCATGACTTGGATGAATCAATGCAAAATACCCAGGGTCGCTGCTTGTTTTCAATCACAAAGTCTCTCTCATTTGCTTGCATGCACACACTCACTCTCTCTCAATCTCTCCCTCTCTCTCTCTCTCTCTCTCTCTCTCTCTCTCTCTCTCTACGTGTGAGGGCATTTTTTTGGACAGTTCACTCGCCTGGCATAAATATTTTATTATTGCTGTTAACAGCTCTCCCTGCATCACAAATGAAGTTTTATGTCTTTTTTTTCAGGACAACCTGTACTTTCAAAATATATATGCTATAGTTGTGTTTTATAAGTGTAATAAAGGTTTACAGAAATAAGAAAGGAAAAAGTAAAGTGGAAAATTAATTTTCCACACACATTTATTAAAAACACACAGCAAACTACAACCCCTGGCAAAAATTATGGAATCACCGGCCTCGGAGGATGTTCATTCAGTTGTTTAATTTTGTAGAAAAAAAGCAGATCACAGACATGACACAAAACTAAAGACATTTCAAATGGCAACTTTCTGGCTTTAAGAAACACTATAAGAAATCAAGAAAAAAAATTGTGGCAGTCAGTAACGGTTACTTTTTTAGACCAAGCAGAGGGAAAAAAATATGGACTCACTCAATTCTGAGGAATAAATTATGGAATCACCCTGTAAATTTTCATCCCCAAAACTAACACCTGCATCAAATCAGATCTGCTCATTAGTCTGCATCTAAAAAGGAGTGATCACACCTTGGAGAGCTGTTGCACCAAGTGGACTGACATGAATCATGGCTCCAACACGAGAGATGTCAATTGAAACAAAGGAGAGGATTATCAAACTCTTAAAAGAGGGTAAATCATCATGCAATGTTGCAAAAGATGTTGGTTGTTCACAGTCAGCTGTGTCTAAACTCTGGACCAAATACAAACAACATGGGAAGGTTGTTAAAGGCAAACATACTGGTAGACCAAGGAAGACATCAAAGCGTCAAGACAGAAAACTTAAAGCAATATGTCTCAAAAATCGAAAATGCACATCAAAACAAATGAGGAACAAATGGGAGGAAACTGGAGTCAACGTCTGTGACCGAACTGTAAGAAACCACCTACAGGAAATGAGATTTACATACAAAAAAGCTAAACAATAGCCATCATTAACACCTAAACAGAAAAAAAAACAAGGTTACAATGGGCTAAGGAAAAGCAATCGTGGACTGTGGATGACTGGATGAAAGTCATATTCAGTGATGAATCTCGAATCTGCATTGGGCAAGGTGATGATGCTGGAACTTTTGTTTGGTGCTGTTCCAATGAGATTTATAAAGATGAATGCCCGAAGAGAACATGTAAATTTCCACAGTCATTGATGATATGGGGCTGCATGTCAGGTAAAGGCACTGGGGAGATGGCTGTCATTACATCATCAATAAATGCACAAGTTTACGTTGATATTTTGGACACTTTTCTTATCCCATCAATTGAAAGGATGTTTGGGGATGATGAAATAATTTTTCAAGATGATAATGCATCTTGCCATAGAGTAAAAACTATGAAAACATTCCTTGCAAAAAGACACATAGGGTCAATGTCATGGCCTGCAAATAGTCTGGATCTTAATCCAATTGAAAATCTTTGGTGGAAGTTGAAGAAAATGGTCCATGACAAGGCTCCAACCTGCAAAGCTGATCTGGCAACAGCAATCAGAGAAAGTTGGAGTCAGATTGATGAAGAGTACTGTTTGTCACTCATTAAGTCCATGCCTCAGAGACTGCAAGCTGTTATAAAAGTCAGAGGTGGTGCAACAAAATAATAGTGATGTGTTGGAGCGTTCTTTTGTTTTTCATGATTCCATAATTTATTCCTCAGAATTGAGTGATTCCATATTTTTTTTCCCTCTGCTTGGTCTAAAAAAGTAACCGTTACTGACTGCCACAATTTTTTTTCCTGATTTCTTATAGTGTTTCTTAAAGCCAGAAAGTTGCCATTTGAAATGACTTTAGTTTTGTGTCATGTCTGTGATCTGCTTTTTTTCTACAAAATTAAACAACTGAATGAACATCCTCCGAGGCCGGTGATTCCATAATTGTTGCCAGGGGTTGTATAATAAACAACTGTTTTGACACTTTATAAAGGTAATTTGGGCTCTTGTGTGAAAGTCTGTACAACAAAAAGGTTCAAATAATAAACACAAATGCACATTTTGAACAATATATACAAAATGGTCTATACGTTTTGTTTGTCTTCATCTCAAAGCAATTTCTGTCTGCTATTACACAAAGGTCACATCACAAACTTCTACTATGAAGTTGACTGTGTGTTTGTTCTCTCCTGCTCTGAAAGCAACATGCACACTTCGAGGCTCATTCAGTTTGAGGAGCGCCCCCCCCCCCCGCTCCATTGATAAGGTAAAGCGTGCTTTACGCCAAATCGAGAGAGCTTACCACAGGCTTATCCAGTAACATTCACAGGAAAACTAGTGGAGCAATCCTGATACTCACACACTGTTTGAGCATGTGAGATTGTATGAGAGGATCTCTGTCTGCTCACATTCGCTGTGCGTAATGGCACAGGGGACATTGGAGCAGCCAGGGGGCTATTCAAACAGGCCAACTAGTAACACATCACTCCTAAAAACAAACTTTGGTGTGTCACGTGAGATGAATCTGCCCTACGATTGGATTTTGGAAAACCATGTGATGGTGAACCAATTCCGATTGGAAACTCACATTGCTCACATCATCACACAGCTTCTATGAGGAATACAAAGATGGTGGACGGTGGCTGGAAAGTCCAGAGAGTTAACTTTTCAGTAAAAAAAGTAAGCTTTTATCTCATATCATTAAAAAGTTATTTATAATTTAGTAAAGCTTGGTCTCAGACGTCGTGTACGACGGTGTTGACCCCAGAGGGTTAAACAATCTGTGTTGAAGGTCCAGGATCTCTCTGTTCTTATTTCACATCTTTCCTCGTTTCCTTCTCCCTCATTTTTCCATCATACATCGTCTGATGGCCTCATTTTGTCACCAAATCCCCCCCCAACCATTACTTTACACTGACTTTACTTTTCAGTGTCAATCAGACACTGTGACACTGGATTTTCTGTTGTAATTTTAATATCTGCAGATACTGATTGGCTAATCATGACAATCAACTTCTCAAGTTATTCCAATTCTGAACATTATAGGAGACCACAGTCTCTTTGAGCCCTCTGTCATGGCGGGGATTTAACCACTTATGGGGACCTCCATTTAATATGTACACAGCATAACTTCACATGGATAAATCGTGTACTGTTTTGTTTTCCGCTGCAGTCACCGAAGCAATCACAAAAAAGTGGAGAAGAAAAGACGATGCGAGTGAGAGACGTGTCAGTAAGTGTTAGCATACACAGCTAACCAGAGTAGCGCCGTTCTCTCACCTGCAAAACCGCCTTAACATGTTTGAGCTGCGGCTCATAAACAAACCACAACACATCAATCAAACAATCAATCAATTTTTTTTTATATAGCGCCAAATCACAACAAACAGTTGCCCCAAGGCATCTTATATTGTAAGGCAAGGCCATACAATAATTATGTAAAACCTCAACGGTCAAAACGACCCCCTGTGAGCAAGCACTTGGCTACAGTGGGAAGGAAAAACTCCCTTTTACCAGGAAGAAACCTCCAGCAGAACCAGGCTCAGGGAGGGGCAGTCTTCTGCTGGGACTGGTTGGGGCTGAGGGAGAGAACCAGGAAAAAGACATGCTGTGGAGGGGAGCAGAGATCGATCACTAATGATTAAATGCAGAGTGGTGCATACAGAGCAAAAAGAGAAAGAAACAGTGCATCATGGGAACCCCCCAGCAGTCTACGTCTATAGCAGCATAACTAAGGGATGGTTCAGGGTCACCTGATCCAGCCCTAACTATAAGCTTTAGCAAAAAGGAAAGTTTTAAGCCTAATCTTAAAAGTAGAGAGGGTGTCTGTCTCCCTGATCTGAATTGGGAGCTGGTTCCACAGGAGAGGAGCCTGAAAGCTGAAGGCTCTGCCTCCCATTCTACTCTTACAAACCCTAGGAACTACAAGTAAGCCTGCAGTCTGAGAGCGAAGCACACATGTCCACTTTCCCACCGCATTGTCACTTTTTCTTTGCATTTTGACTTTGTTTGCGTGGAATTTGCCCAAAAACCCATTGAAAATGTTGTGGGTTTTCCCGCGGAAGTAGAGAAATTACATCATATGCGTCATATTTTACCCCTTTAGCACCCTCCCCCAAACAAGACTGCGTCGCCCTATTCCTCATTATTTTAACCACCTTCTTATGTGTGTGTTTATATATTATAATAGCCAAGTGGCCTCTGCTTGCGTGTGTGGGTGCGTTCGTCTTCAATCACACAGAAACCGGGAAGAGCTGATATTTGCTGTTTGGTATGCTTATGTACAGTATTTTGGGTCAAGGATGACCGCAGCAAAAACAGAAAGTTGATAGGGCTAATATTTTTGGAGAAATTAGCGATAATAGCTAACAACAGTGAGCAATGGACATGCTGCAATGCACCATGGGAGTTCGGGGTTTTAAATGTTATTTTGGTTCATGTTATTAATTTATTGTGTTTTGTAGTTCAATTTGTTTAGTCAGCTTAGTTAAGTGTCATGTTGTTGTTACCATAAGTGAAAAGAGTATTGTTTTTGATGTCTTCTGCCACTTTTGGGTCAAGGATAAAAGGCACCAAAATGGAACATTGATAGAACTAATATTTTTGGAGAAACTATGGATATTAGCTAACGTATTACATTCTGGACTAACACAGTATTCCAGAAGGGGGTGGCAAATCATCTTTGTATTAAAAGGGTGACTGCATGTTTATGTAAGTACATAATATGGTAAATGGACTGCATTTATATAATGCTTTTCCATCTGCATCAGACGCTCAAAGCGCTTTACAATTATGTCTCACATTCACCCGATGTCAGGGTGCTCACTACACACCGGGAGCAATAGGGGATTAAAGGGCAATATAATTGTAAATACGTTAAAAATATATGGATGGCACAATCAAGTAAAATCACTTATTTCCATTGTCGTCTATTTAAAAATCAAATGACAAAATAGAAGTAATAATGAAATATAATAATAATACTAATACTGATAATAATAATAGTGTGTATATGATAACAAGAACCTAAATAATTTATAAATACATTAAGACAGTAAATTAACATAAAATTACATCATTTACTGGAAATAAAAGGGTTGAGTTCCTCTTCTAAAAATGGTTGCGGTCTAAGGTTCTAAAAACATTCTGGACTCTCACACCATTCCAACTTGTACAAGCTTTGCTTAATTTATAAACCACCCTTGAAAAATGTCAGCTACCTATTTTATTAACACGACCCAATCCAGAGCCCATGGATCCCCACGGCCAACACAGTAGTACACACACACACACACACACACACACACACACACATATACATATGTGTGTGTTAGATTTTTCCTTCACTCCTCATTTCTCTTTCTGTCTTTCGTCCTTACTTTGACACCACCTTCCAAATCTCTCTTGGCTCCCTTGGCTGCAGTTCGTCCCTGTGGGCTTTCGGTGCCTCAGGTGGATGGAGTTGAGCACATCGTGTCCTGACACGCACACCCACAACTCCACTTCATCCTGCGCTGACTCAGCCTGTGTTAATGAGATGAGTTCTAATTAATTTCACTGAGTCAGCAGAGAACAGAGAGACAGGAAAAGACATAGATATCAAAATGTAGCGTGTACAAGAGGGGAAAATGTGCCTTAAATCTAAATTTTTTTAACAAGTTGCTGCACAATAACAACCATACACCTCCATGTACACCAGTACAGCCAGTATTTTGTTCTTTTTTTTTTCTTAATTCTGATGACATGGTTCTGAGGGATGATGGTGAACATCAGATGTCCATGTTCAAGATTTTAACTCTTGTCTGATCTCAACAGATTATAAAAACACAGCTAGATTAGCTTTTTAGTTGTATGTGAATCCAACATCAGTGTTCAAAATAATCAATGCAAATATTATTTGATTTGTAGGTGTAATTCTTTATATTTTTTCTTTCAGTGTAAAGCCACTTTTTGTCATACCAGAACAAGTACTTTTTAAATTGGTTGTATTAAAAAGACTAAATGCATTGCAGCATTGAACATCCCATTTGAACATTTTGAACTATTTTTGCTTATTGAGATTCATTATTTAAAACATTAAGTTCCTATTCAGCTTTCTTCTTCTCTTAAAAAGAAAAACTCATTATCACCTACATGTACTGTAAAATCACACACAGACGCGCACACACTGTCTCTCTCTCGCATTTGGAATTATGTGGGCTCACACTGACACACATTCTAATTAACCGAAATCTAAATAAGATTTTCATGTCATATCAAAGGTCAAATTTGGGGCTTAGAGAGGTGAACCAGTAACTAAGAGTTTGTTGGTTCAGTTCCCAGACATGGAGTAAAAATCAAAAAGGTGAAGTAAAAGGAGCAGCATTCATTCTCATTATCGTTGCTAAACTGTACAGGAAATTTTTGGCTCTTGTTCGTACTGTCACCTGACTGTACAAACAACTTTCAGTTGACTGCAAACTATATTAATGTATTCTCAGTTTATTCCTATGGTTTGGAGCAGTCAAGGCATGTACCTTGCAAAATGCAGTGAGTGAACGTACAAAAAACGAAAGACATTCGTCACGAAATGCCCCGTGCGTAGTACTATTTTCCATGTAAAGTGTAGTACTATGTACATGTGTGGGGTAGGTATTTGGTTGAAACCTCATGTATTGGATGTAAACTTGGATACACAGTGGAAAAACTGGAGATTGACATTATATTTATTTAGAGGATGTGGCCAACAATGACCATAAAAAGTCGGTAGCCTTCGAACTAATGCAACTATTGGTAATTTTTTTAAAGTAGGTCAAGGTCACTGGCCTTCGAACCCATGCGAAGTACTCCTCCAAGGCATGTACCCAACAAATATGAGGTTTCTGTGAGCAATAGGTGCGAAACTACGTTGCCACGAAGGATTTGACAGCGAGCAATAGGTGCCGAGCTACGTTGCGCCAAACAAATTGCGGCCGGACAGACGGACGGACAGACAGAAGGATGGACGCTGTGCGGGGCATAAAAACAAATACATCCGTCCCCAACAGTTTAAAATGCAAATAATAAATGTTGCTGTTATCAGTTGTACATCTGGGGTGGTGTGGTGGCCAAGTGGTCAGTGCACTTGCTTCCATAATTGAAGGTTCCCAGTTTAGCACCACCCACCCATTCTTCATTTAACAGGGAGTTGTGTCAAGAAGACTATCAGACATAAAACCTATGCAAAATCAACATGCAGATCCATATTCAATCTGTTGTGAAAACCCCAAGTGAAGAGGGATGAGCCCAGTGGTGGGCACAGTTCTGCTACTCTGCTAACCGCTAATTAGTGAAGCCAACTTTTTTTGTTAGCAGATTAGCTTTTCAGCTAACTTCAAAAACCATCAGGGAACCAGTTAGCTTCTGATAAATTAAGTTCCAATAACTTTTAGACCGCTAATGTTTTTTTTGCATAGTTAGTAGCGGTGAAAAACATTTATAAACCCTGTTGGTTCCTGTCTGCTACCAGGGTTGCCAACTTTGGGAACTCGGCTGGAGTGAGATTGCGTGGATTTTTTTGGTAACCGTAACCCCAATTTAAAAAAAAAAAAGTCCTCATTTACTAATAAAAATAATAGAAGGGTTTTAGCCATGCTGAAGGATTTTAGCCATGCTAATGCTCCCCAGAACCATTTTCTGCAATGAATTTGCAATTAGAGATAGGGAGGCAGCTGTTTATTGGATAAAATCTGTCGTCATATGACACCAGCTTCTGTGCTGTGTAAGTCTCCAAAACTGGAAAGGAGGACTCAAGCCAGGAGGCTAACACCACTGAAATTATCTTGTTTTTAAATAAAAACCTTTGAAACCCCCAAATCTCCTTCATTTTGTATTTCACAATTTATATCTCTGTTACATACAGTATTTTATGATGGCACAATCACATTATAACACAAGTACATTATTAATGTCTTTAAATGAAAATATAGTCAAAATTCCAAGATGCATATCGAACCTTTATTGTTTAATATACATAACAGTGCCTGTTTTGTTCAATGCAAGTGCTACGCTAAAGATTGGACAGCAGATCTCGCCATATCAAATGCTTCAAACACTGAACCATTTCAACACAATTGCTTCATACTGATTCAGTGGTTTCTCCGTCACTAATAATTATCATTAAAATAGGTACCACACATTTTCAGGGCAAGTGCATGAATAGATTTACAATCATGAATGCTTGCTAACCAGGACATTAAATAAAGTACGTGTCCTTTAAATAACCTAGTTTTCAACTAATTGAAGTGTGTAGCCTACTGTGTCAACACACTGATTAGGCTCCATCTGTAGTGACAACCAAATTTTTTCAGACAATAGAGTATTTGGTTTGTGAAGTTATTTTATTGGATTACCTTTGTCATCCAAAAAGTGGCCGACTCAGAAACAAGCTTCGAAGCTTTGCTCGAACTCTGAACGCTTCACGCACTGATGTATCTCAGCTGCAAGGTTTCCAAGGAATCAGCGATCAGAGAATACTGCAGTCAGAACGTTGTCAGCAGATGTTAACAGCTGTTTTGTGTGTGTACCTTAAACTCCTTTCATTAAGAAACAATACGCTGTGGTCTGGTCTGGTCTAATCTAGTCATCAACAGAAAATTAATGTGAGACATTTATATTGGCATGACATTTCTTCCTTGTGCGTGAGACCATGAGATTGATGCTGAAAGCGTGAGTCTCACTCCAGATGTGTGAGAGTTAGCAAACCTGACTACGTATTTTGCAGTGGTGAGGCAGCTGAGTTCAACTCTACCCCAGCAGAAGGCTGCTAGTAAAAAAAAAGTCATTACCTCTTGACAGCATACAGTGGTCCAGCAGTGAGGCAGACATCTTGAAAAGGAAAGCAGATTTGACTTATGGTTTTGCTTTATAAATCAAATTAATCCGGATAGAATATCTACATTATTGTCAACTCTTAAAATGTACGAAGTGAAAATATAACACATATCTGTTCATTTTAAAATAATGCACTAATTCTGAAGATTTGAACATTAACACACAGATGCCCAAAGGGATTATGGGTACACTGAGCCTCCGCTCATACTGATTGGTAAACTAATTCATTCTGTGTAAAAACCAACACAAGTGAATGTAACGTGCATGTTGGTGTTTACAAATAAATGTGCTTTTGTAAAATATGGCATTTTTGTCATTTGTAAAAAAAGGCATTTGCAAAACCGAAAAGTCTGCTAAGTTGTGATTCAGGTCAACAAAAGGAGTTTTCCAGATAAAACGGATATTTGCAACCGTAATCCAGCATGAATATCCGCAAATCATCAGGCACAAGGGGGTTATACTCATTCTAATCCAATTCCATCGTTTGCACGGTTTATTTTTCTGTAGGTAATTCGGTCGGTGAGGCTTACCATCGGGGCGTGGAGTAATCCATCAAATGTGAAACAGTAATTCGACCTGGAATGCTTAACCACTAAAGGCTACATCTTAATCTGCATAATAATATAGTTCCATAAAATCAAGACAAGCAAGAGCACGTTGTTCTGCCCACACTGTTAATAATAATACTGTTAATAATTGCCTCTGAGGACTCTGAGCAACACAAGGGCATCCACACTTTATGAACACAAGTAAAAATAGCCTACATCTACATGCATTATATACCTCGGTACATGTGAACAGGTCAAAGACAACATTTGGGAAAAAAAATGTAAGGGTCACTACATTAAAAAAAATTTATGATTACTTGTTAATCAACATGTTTATAGCACACAAACCTAAATGTCTGCCACATTATATATGAGGGCTGTGATAAAAGTATCCGACCTTATTATTTTTTTCAAAAACCATATGAATTTGAATCACGTGTGATTACATCAGACATGCTTGAACCCTCGTGGGCATGCAAGAGTTTTTTCACGCCTGTCGGTTACGTCATTCGCCTGTGGGCAGTCTTTGAGTGAGGAGTCGCCCACCCTCTCGTCGTTTTTTCATTGTTTAGGAATGGCTCAGAGACTGCTGCTTTGTTTGATAAAAATTTTTTCAAAAACTGTAAGGCACAACTGAGTGGACACCATTCGATAAATTCAGCTGGTTTTCGGTGAAAATTTTAATGGCTGATGAGAGATTTTGGTGTGTAAGTGTCGCTTGAAGGACGGCCCACGGCGCCTGACGGCGATCTGCGCTCGGAGGCGTCGTCGTCTCGCTGTTTCAAGCTGAAACCTTCCACATTTCAGGCTCTGTTCAACCCAGTAAGTCGTCAGAGAACAGAGAACTTTCAGCAGAGATCGGGATCAGCAGTTTATTCGGACATTCCACTGTTAAAGGAGATTTTGTAATGAAAGAACGTGCGGGCAGAGTCGCATGTCGGGCCGGACCCGACCCGGGGGGTCGCGACAGGAAAAACACCTCCATGTTGGAAACCTTAACGGACAAGTTGGAACATGCCCAGCTGTTAAATAATTTCTCAGATACTCACTTGCTGAAAGCCATCAAAAGCCGCCTGAATTTTACAAATGGTTTTCAACACGGAGGTGTTTTTCCTGTCGTGGCGCAGACGGATTTGCGGCGTCGTCACGGATCCGACTCGGCAAATTCGTCCGCACGTTCTTTCATTACAAAATCTCCTTTAACAGTGGAATGTCCGGGTAAACTCCTGATGCCGGCTTCTTCTGAAACTTCTCTGTTCTCTGACGACGACCTGGGTGAACAGAGCCTTAAATTAGGATGTTTTCAGCTCGAAACAGCCAGACAGACGCCACCTCCGACCGCGCCGCGCCGATCCGCTTTGTGGGCTGTCCTTAAAGCGAAAGAAACTCCACAATCTCTCATCAGCCGTTAAACTTTTCACCGAAAACCAGCTGAATTTCTTGAATAGTGTCCACTCGGATATCCCTCACCGGTCCTGAAAAAATTTTGATAAAGCAACGCGTGCTGTCTCCAGCGGCTTCTCAGACAAAGAGATTCGGACGGGCGGGGTGGAGCACTCCTCACTCAAGGCCTGCCCACAGGCAAATGACGTCACTGACACGCATGAAAAAACTCAGGCATGCGCACGAGGGTTCAAGCATTTCTGGTGTAATCGCACGTGATTCAAATCCATATAGTTTTTTTTTTAAATAAAACTGCCGGTTAGTTTTATCACAGACCTCGTACACGCTTAGCATTATTTCCAGCTTCTTAAAAAATGATCTGAGGCAGTTTCACAAAAATAAGCCAAGCAAAAAGTGAAATATTTAGTTAGATAATAGAGCATTTGTTCAAATTTTCCATCCAGGCAAAACTCATTTTTAATTTATCATATAGGTATTAAGCTATAAATTTAAATTCAAATCAGCAAATATAATCAAGAAAGAAGAAAATTTTTAACACTGGTGCTTTAGTGATAATTATGGACTTCAAACAGCTTGGCATATGTAGTGGGTTGTATTGAATTATTTATGTTTGTGTTCATGAAATTTGTTACAGATGGGTGAGAAACTGGAACAATAGAAGATAGTGGTGATCTTATTGCAACAGTGTGGGGAACTGATGGCTGGTTTTGGAAAGTAGTGTTTTCCTGCCCATGGAGTATAGCACTATACATTATTTTCTGTTCCTTAGAAGAATCAGAATTGTAACTGCAGATATTCTGCTCATTTCAATGACCTGAAATCCTCATAAGTTCCTTCGCCTCCACTCCTGCATGAGCTAGTCTCGTTGTGGTCGTAGCTTTCACACAGTGGTTGGTATAGACTTCGCTGAGTCCAGCTTCAGTGGAAATGGTCTTCATAAAGTTGTGAAAGGTTTTCTCTCCCACTGGGTGTGTTGTGTACCACGTATCTTCATCTTCAGTGATAACCTTTACTTTGGCTTTCAGAAAAAAAATATTATTTGCTGGATTTCTCTTCTCAAGATATTTCTTCAGTGACTGTATTGGGCAACGTGAAGAATTTTCAGTTGCATACATACATCCTGGGCTTGCTTTCAAAATCATCATCTTTGAGGTCGTCACCTTGGTGATTTTTGGTCACCTCATTGTAACGCATTTCAATGTAACTCCTCCCAGACCCGTCCACCTTAAAGCTGAAAGCATCTGATTTGAGTTCCCTCTGGTTTCCCCTCCCCACTGTGCGAAACTTAGAGTGATGTCAAACCAAACTTTTCTTTGCAGACCTTTGGGATTGTCAGTGCTGAATACATGTGAAGCCTGTCAGACTCACTAATGGGATGTGGCCATGATGTGTCATGATGTTTGGTGGTATCAAGGCCTTCACGTTTCAACTTCTTCAGCATAGCACTGAACATTAAGTTAGCCTGGTGGAAAGCATGTCCATTAAGAATATAGACTACCTTCTGGAAAGGTGCGCCCCTAAGATGCCTGTTGATGGTTATCCCAACGTATGTGAAATAGTAAATGGACTGCATTTTTATAGCGCTTTTCCATCTACATTAGAAATACTACTTTATCTACTTTACAAATAATGCCTCACATTCACCCGATGTGAGGGTGCTACCATACAAGTCGCTCACGACACACCGGGAGCAACTAGGGGAATAAGGACCTTGCCCATGGGCCCTTAGTGATTGTCTGGTCAGACTGGGATTTGAACCAAGGACCCTCTGGTCTCAAGACCAATGCTAAACCACTACACCATCACCACCCCTATGTGCTTTTTGAATAAAGATTTCCATCTTTATTTCTGGCTGAGGCATAAAATCCTCGAAGATTCAGCAAGGGAGGACTCAGGTAGGGATTCAAAATGGCCATCTTTCCCATTTTCTACCAGCCACTCAATGAATTAAAACAAAACAAAAAAAAAAAACACAAAAAAGTTATTATTTATGTGTAATTATTTTTACCATACTTTTGTGAGCCTTTATTTTGCTTTAATTCAGTGAACTTGCCACTAAATAGCTGAACACCACACTTCGTTTGTTTAGTTGTGTTTTTGCTTTGGGCAGAGGCTTCCAGCTCCTGTAGATCGGTCGGGTTGAGCGTGGGAACCTTCTGGTGACTTGGGAGTTCTTCTGGTCGACGACGAGATACCTCTCCTCCTGGCCACTTTCTGAATCATTGTCAAAGGGTGTGGTCGGCTCGTCAAGGCTTACCGTAGCAACAGCATCTTGATGCCAAACTGGAAATTCTGTGAGCAGACCCACAGATTTCTCCATGTCATCAACTGCATTGAGTAATTCTGTATCAGAATCCACATCCATGCTTTCGTATGGTAACTTAAATTTACCCATTTCAGCATCATCGTCAGTGTGCGACTTTCTCTTGCTCTCATCTAACAGTGCCATTATTGACATCTGCGTAGCAGCGCACGCGACCTGTCAGGGCACAGAGTAGTACATTAAATGTGAAATGGTCAAATATTTTGCTACATTACCTCAATATTATGCGATCTGAAATCTCATACGTTTAACCAATCAGATTTGCGGAAAAAAATGTAATTTGATTAGAATGTTTGTTATATTCATCTAGCTTTGGCTTGGGGGATTTTCCCTCCAAAACCCCAAGAAACAAATCTAAAGTGTTGAAACTAGCTTTGCTAAATAGCTGTTAGCTGATTAGCTGAATTGTGCCCACCACTTAGGGAATAGTCCTGTTGTGTCTGATGATTTGCGGACATTCATGCTGTTTATACGATCGCAAATTGAGCTTTACAAAAAGGAGTTTCATGGCGACGTGTTAGTAGAGCCACAAAATGGCTATTTGCGACCGTATAACAGCACGAAGGCCCGGAAATCATCAGACACAACAAGGTTATTCCCATTCTAATTCAATTCCATCATTTGCAAGGTTTATTTTTCTGTACGTAATTCGGTCAGCGAGGCTTATTGCAAGCCGAGGCAGCGTCGCTCCAACAGTGGTCAGGGCACGGAGTAATCCATCAAATGTGAAACTGTAATTCTGTATCAGAATCCACATCAATACTTTCATATGGTAGCTTAAATTCACCCATTTTGGTTAGCTCGCTCTCAGCTAACAGCTAACAGCAAGCACGGCCGGTGTTTTGTCAAATTGTGCATCTCATCGCATCAATCGACAGTTCCGCGTCCCAACAATACTGCACATGCGTGCACAGTAATGATATTCGAAAGGAATGACATCTCGTCAGAACAACGGTCAGGGCGTGGAGTAATATATCCAAATCCGTCTGAAATCTCAGACAATAAACCAACCAGATTCACGGAAAAAATGTAACTGGATTAGAATGAATATTATACAGACTTTAGAAAAAAGCACAGCTTGCTTACACATAAAGAACACGCACACAAAAACAGAGCCAATTTTGAAAGTCCCATCACCATGAGGGTTCTGCAAAACAATGAAGTTTTCAGTACATACATCATTATAATGCTCATTAAAATCATTTGCAGTCACACATCAAATATGTTACAGACAGCATGCATGCTTACACAGTGGTTCTCTGAAACTAAAGTACAAATTAACTTTGGCACTATTAATTAAACATAGAAGCGAGTGAAAGTAGCTTTTATGATTTATCTTTGTGTGTATTTTATTTGAGAAGAAGTGGGAAAATATTGACTTCACGGTGCAAGTTTATCTTTTAATTGCTTGATAACTCCAGTTACATAAGTTGAAACAGCGAGCGAGCGGGGGAATGAATTAACTTTTAATTACAAACAACATATTCTAATTCACCCTCCTTGTTTGCTTGTTATTGTCATTGTCTTTTCATAGGCGTAAGAGACTCGCAATGAATGGTTTGATATGTCACAGAAGCCTTGATTGACTCAATTATCCCACAATATCCCACTGTCTTTCCAACAAATAAGCCATTTCACTGAGGCAACAACGGGTAAATGTGGTCATGATTATGCATGCCAACTCTTTTTATTCAAACAATACAAGGCTAAGTGGAATTTGCAGTACAGGGCTAAAACAATAATTATCACATATCCTGGTATCATGCAGCCAGTGGAAACATGAAGATTTTATGCAGTACAACAAAATAAACCAGTGGATTCTACTGTGAAATAAATTATTTTGGGTGTGAAAGCAAGTGGAAGAAAACAAATTATGCAACATTCACATACAGTATGTAGAACCACTCCATAATGGGTTCTCAAGATATTTACTTTAAACGTGACGTGCTAGAAATTACAATAAAGGCTCTATTTTTTGATGTTTTGGGGTCATTTTTTCCTTTTGCAACAAAAATTAATTTAATTTTTTACAGAACTCAAACCCTGCGGTAGAAGCTACCTCCAGAAGCTAACTGGCTAATTAATGTTGCTGGACAGAAATATAAAAACTCAGACTAAATGCTTTTTGTTACCACTGAACAGATGAAAACATCAGTAGAAAGTATTAAAATGTACAAAAAGTATTAAATGAATAAGAAATATTAATTACAAATACAAATGTATGTCAGAGTGTTCCATGATGCATACCACAAAATGGCCAAAGTACATCCAAAACGTCCTTGTACTTGACACGACTATCTGATCTTTTTATAGTTGTCTAATTGATAAAAACATCTGTTCTTTTTATAGCTGTCTAATTGATAAAACCAAAGTATTCACATCTATTTGGACGGCATTATGGAGTACTCTAATTTATTGTTTTGCATCAACATACAATTACGCTATAAAAAATTTTCATACCGCCTTGAACGCAATGTGAGAAGGACACCTGCTTATGCCCGCCTACCTCACTTCAATTTGCAGCCAATCACAAAGCCACTGATTCAAAACAGGCTAAGGACTGCCCACATGGGGGCCGGCCTAGATTCAGGAATAAAAGTTAGCGTAGGCACCTTTCAATACAACATCTAAACTTAACATTTCCTGTCCAATTCTTTTTGAGATCACTCACCACATAAAAGAACTCTAACAAGTAAATAAATTTTATTACACTCAACAAAAATATAAACGCAACACTTTTGGTTTTGCTCCCATTTTGTATGAGATGAACTCAAAGATCTAAAACTTTTTCCACATACAAAATATCACCATTTTCCTCAAATATTGTTCACAAACCTGTCTAAATCTGTAATAGTGAGCACTTCTCCTTTGCTGAGATAATCTATCCCACCTCACAGGTGTGCCATATCAAGATGCTGATTAGACACCATGATTAGTGCACAGGTGTGCCTTAGACTGCCCACAATAAAAGGCCACTCTGAAAGGTGCAGTTTTATCACACAGCACAATGCCACAGATGTCGCAAGATTTGAGGGAGCGTGCAATTGGCATGCTGACAGCAGGAATGTCAACCAGAGCTGTTGCTCGTGTATTGAATGTTTATTTCTCTACCATAAGTCGTCTCCAAAGGCGTTTCAGAGAATTTGGCAGTACATCCAACCAGCCTCACAACCGCAGACCACGTGTAACCACACCAGCCCAGGACCTCCACATCCAGCATGTTCACCTCCAAGATCGTCTGAGACCAGCCACTCGGACAGCTGCTGAAACAATCGGTTTGCATAACCAAAGAATTTCTGCACAAACTGTCAGAAACCGTCTCAAGGAAGCTCATCTGCATGCTCGTCGTCCTCATCGGGGTCTCGACCTGACTCCAGTTCGTCGTCGTAACTGACTTGAGTGGGCAAATACTCACATTCGCTGGCGTTTGGCACGTTGGAGAGGTGTTCTCTTCACGGATGAATCCCGGTTCACACTGTTCAGGGCAGATGGCAGACAGCGTGTGTGCCGTCGTGTGGGTAAGCGGTTTTCTGATGTCAATGTTGTGGATCGAGTGGCCCATGGTGGCGGTGGGGTTATGGTATGGGCAGGCGTCTGTTATGGACGAAGAACACAGGTGCATTTTATTGATGGCATTTTGAATGCACAGAGATACCGTGACGAGATCCTGAGGCCCATTGTTGTGCCATACATCCAAGAACATCACCTCATGTTGCAGCAGGATAATGCACGGCCCCATGTTGCAAGGATCTGTACACAATTCTTGGAAGCTGAAAATGTCCCAGTTCTTGCATGACCGGCATACTCACCAGACATGTCACCCATTGAGCATGTTTGGGATGCTCTGGACCGGCGTATACGACAGTGTGTACCAGTTCCTGCCAATATCCAGCAACTTTGCACAGCCGTTGAAGAGGAGTGGACCAACAGGCCACAATTGACAACCTGATCAACTCTATGCGAAGGAGATGTGTTGCACTGCATGAGGCAAATGGTGGTCACACCAGATACTGACTGGTATCCCCCCCCAATAAAACAAAACTGCACCTTTCAGAGTGACCTTTTATTGTGGACAGTCTAAGGCACACCTGTGCAGTAATCATGGTGTCTAATCAGCATCTTGATATGGCACACCTGTGAGGTGGGATGGATTATCTCAGCAAAGGAGAAGTGCTCACTATCACAGATTTAGACTGGTTTGTGAACAATATTTGAGGGAAATGGTGATATTGTGTATGTGGAAAAAGTTTTAGATCTTTGAGTTCATCTCATACAAAATGGGAGCAAAACCAAAAGTGTTGCGTTTATATTTTTGTTGAGTGTACTTACAGTGCATCTGGAAAGTATTCACAGCCCTTCACTTTTTCCACATTTTATGTTACAGCTTCATTCCAAAATGGATAAAATTCTTTTTTTTTTACCTCAAATTTCTACTCAACACCCCACAATGACAACATGAATAAAGTTTTTCTGAAATTTTTGCAAATTTATCAAAAAGAAAAACTAACAAATCTCATGTATATAAGTAATCACACCCTTTGTTCAGTACTTTGTTGCTGTACCTTTGGCAGCAATTACAGCCTCAACTCTTCTTGAATATGATGCCACAAGCTTGGCACACGTCTTTGGGCAGTTTTGCCCATTCCTCTTCGCAGCACCTCTCAAGCTCCATCAGGTTGGATGGGGAGGGTCAGTACACATTTTCAGATCTCTCCAGAAACATTCAGTCGGATTCAGGTCTGGACTCTGGCTGGGCAACTCAAGGACATTCATAGAGTTCTCTTGAAGCCACTCCTTTGATATCTTGGCTGTGTGTTTAGGGTCATTGTCCTGCTGAAAGATGAACCGTCACCCCAGTCTGAGGTCAAGAGCACTCTGGAGCAGGTTTTCATCCAGTATGTCTCTGAATATTGCTGCATTCATCTTTCCCTCAATCCTGACTAGTCTCCCAGTTCCTGCCACTGAAAAATATCCCCACAGCATGATGCTGCCACCACCATGCTTCACTTTAGGGATGGTGACTGGTTTCCTCCAAACATGATGCCTGGCATTCAGCCAAAGAGTTCAATTTTTGTCTCATCAAACCATAGAATTTTATTTCTCATGGTCTGAGAATCCTTCAGGTGCCTTTTTCTAATGAGTGGCCTCTGTCTGGCCCCTCTACCGTACAGGTCTGATTGGTGGATTGCTGCAGAGATGGTTGTCCTTCTGGAAAGTCCTCCTCTCTCCACAGAGGAATGCTGGAGCTCTGACAGAGTGACCATGTGGTTTTTGGTCACCTCTCTGACTAAGGCCCTTCTCCCTGATCGCTCAGTTTAGACAGGTGGCCAACTCTAGGAAGAGTCCTGGTGGATCCAAACGTCTTCGATTTACAGATGATGGAGGCCACTACGCTCATTGGGGCCTTCAAAGCAGCAGAAATGTTTCTGTACCCTTCCCCAGATTTGTGCCTCGAGACAATCCTGTGTAGATGGTTTACAGACAATTCCTTTGACTTTATGCTTGGTTTGTGCTCTTACATGCACTGTCAACTATGGGAACTTATATGTAGACAGGTGTGCACCTTCCAAAATCATGTACAATCAACTGAATTTATCACAGGTGGACTCCAATTAAGCTGTAGAAAAATCTCAAGGATGATCAGTGGAAACAGGATGCACCTGAGCTCAGTGGCAAAGGCTGTGAATACTTATGTACATGTGATTTGTTTTTTTTGTTGTTTTTTTTTTTGTTTTTTATTTTTAATAAATTTGCAAAAATCTCAAACTTTTTTCACATTGTCATTATGGGGTGTTGTGTGTAGAATTTTGAGGAAAAAAACAAATTTTAGTAATTTTGGAATAAGGCTGTAACATAAAATGTGGAAAAAGTAAAGCGCTGTGAATACTTTCCGGATACACCGTAACCTTGCATTTTCTCTGACTTAACTTCCTTTTCATGAATCTCTGAGGTGATGCTTGTTGCCGTCACGCAATTTGTCCATTTTGCTTATTGTATTCGTGTATAAGCTTCAGCAGGAATAAATGTATGATTTTAGGGGTTTATAAAAGCAATTATTTATTAAAAAATGATAGCTGACTTCAACTTAGCAGAGCTAAATTTAGTAGATGCTACTTGCTCTGCTAATGGTTTTGAAAAATAACTGAAAGCTAATCTCCTAATAAAATAGTTAGCATTGCTGATGAGCTGCGGTTGGTTAACTGAACTGTGACCTTCACTAATCTTATCAACAGTACAGGGGTGTTGATGTTACACATAAAAATTAGAATACTTTATATAAACTACTACAAGTACAAAGTGAAATTTGCTGTCACAGAGCTAATGTGGCGCTGGAACTTCCCTCTCATATTCTCTTGCCATCTACAGAGCTTCTTAAAGGTGATTAATCGTTTTCCTTTGCTCTCACGCTTTCATACATCATATGGATTGGGTTCGGGCTTCGAGGTCTGCACACACTCGCAAGGAAAGGCGGGCACTTGTGCGAGTGTGGACTGTGGTATGACAGGCCGCTGACTTCTATCTCCACAGTCGTTGGCTGGTAATTAGTTTTGCTCTAATGGTTGCCAGGCGAGGTCAGGGATTCCTGTAATCCCTCCTGTATCTGTTCACCTCCTGCTCACCTCTTACCACTAATCTCTCTAACCTATCTCATCCCGTCTGCTTTCCCTCGCTAATAACTGCACGCCTCGCTTTCTACCGTCTTCTCGATTAGGCTACATTGCTTAACATGCCCTCTCACTGTATTGTTTTTGCGTTTACCACATTTCTCGCCATCTTCATTCCTCTAGACCATCTTACTATAAACTGCCTCCTAAACATATTCTATATTTTCTTTTCCCCTTTATCTCATTTTCTCTCTCACTCGGCTGGTTCTACTCTGCAGATCACAGCTGAGAACCTGCAGCGTGCCGCTGTGAGTTTATCATTATTCAACTGGGATTTTTTAATTCACACTTTCTCTCCACTGATTGCTCCAACTGCGAAACATTACAAGAAAGAACAGACCATCTGTGCCTGCATCACAAGCTACTATTTTTTGCCGTTATTTCCACGTAAAGATAACAGATGGAACTATGGTGGTCTGCACAGACAGCTTGCGCACTGTATACGATGCATCACCATATTCACGCTCATGTGCCATGAAATATGTTGCATGTTCTTGTGATGATATGGATTGCAGTGAGAGAATTAAACTATTTCAGTAAACGTTGCTGGAGCATTTGGTCAGGCGATTGGCACAGACAACCACACAGCAGGAGATTCCTGGAATCAGTTCCCAGTTAGTTTATTTCCATCCTAATAAGCAGAGTTTTTTGCTTCGTTGGAGGTGGAAAAGAAACATTTACATACCAAAAGTTTTAGTAGCTCACACTCTCACCAAGACTATGCACTTAACTTGTGTTGAGATAAACATGAAACACAGAGCCTTATCTTGATGATCAGCAGCATATGGTCATTTGGGCCGTATTCAACTCCACTTTGCTATTTACACTCCACATAATCTCAGTGCAAATTGAAGAGCAGGGTGCAAAGGGTCTGCATGCAGTCTTATAATTAATCATAGGTTCTTTCGGACCTGCGTGTAGCAGAACATGCCACATTTTCTATTTTAATCGTGGACTCAGCTGGTGACAGCAGTGAGGGGTTTTCTGACAAGAAAAAAATCCACCCACAAAGCATCAAAGGAGTAGCAGTCCACCACAGCTCCCCGAGGTGAAGCATTTGTACATCTTGTTCATGCAACAGCTGGCCATCTTACTCCAACCACCCAATCTCATAGAACACAGATAGCATGCCTCCCTCATCCACCCCCCAAGATTTATTTTGACACACATTTTACCAAATTATTAACAGTGAGGTGATCATATCCGAGTCAGGAACAAAATGTGTCATGAAATAAAACTTAAGGACTTTTAACCTCGACTTTCTCTGCCTTATAGCAAATACATCATCTGGCATTTTCCTATCTTCCTTACAATATAAAGCAAAGACCTTTTGTCACTGATGTGGTCTTATCCTATACAGGCTGTGAGACCCATTAGTGTTGGTGCTTATCACCGGACTACATAGCGTAAAGCCGATGAGAGTCTGTGACTCCCCCTGGATTGGCCCCCAGTCCATCTCAGGTTACTTCACAAGCCAATACTGGCACCTATTTTCAGCTGGATGGACTGGGACAATGCAGATCAAGTGTTTTGTCCAAGGATACAGACAGGTAGCATGAACCCAAGTCTACATATTGTTACCCAAACAACTGGAACACAGTGGATCACAGTTGAACAGTTTCATATCTTGCATACAAAACAAGAGCAACCAGAGATTTCTGACGTCTGCCAATCCGGATCCAGATCCCCTCCAAAACGCAGTGGAGACTTCCGTGTCCTAATATCTATCTGTGGTGCAAATTTGGTGAGAATCTAAGAAGTAGTTTTAAAGTAATCCTTCAAAGCCTATAAAGGGAACTCTTGATCCAGAATCTGGATCCATATCATCTCCAAAATTTAATGGAGTCTTCCATGGCCTAATATCTGTGTTGAAAAGTTTGTCAAAATCCATGGAGTAGTTTTGACGTAATCCTGTTAACAATAATCCTTCAAAGCCTATATAAAGTGAAACTTGATTCATAATCCAGATCACCTTCAAAATTTAATGGAGACTTCCTTGGTCTAATTATGTGAAATATATTGTGGTGAAAATTTCTTAAAAATCTGGGTGGCAGGTTTGACGTAATCTTGCTAACAGACAGACAGATAGAAAAATTAATAAATAAATGCAGATGATTTTATTTTTAAAAGGAACATGTGCTGATGTGTTGGATTTGTTGGATTTGTTGAAAGAATGAATGTGTCATGAAAACATGCCCCGCTACAAACTATGTCACAATATTCACAATATTTGAGGATACAACTTTTTTTTATCCATCCCGTGTCCACAGATTCTATTTTTAGCCAATGTCAAGGAGGAAAATTCATCCTCCGCTAGTGACTGGCACACCTGGCTTGTTAAGCGGCTTATTTAGAAGCACAACATTAGGCCTAATTACTGCTTTAATTACCAAGTTTGTGAGGGCCATACCCCAAGCCACCACCGCCATCAGCATGTAGCCCCATTGGACGGGGTACCCGGGGAGGGACAGATCAAATGAGATCTTAACAACAGCAACTTAACATCATAAATGCCAATGAATAGCAAAGCAGTATCAAGTTAAATCATATTTAACAGGATATTTCGAAGGGAAAACTGAATATCGAGGAATTATTAGACAATCAAGGATAGGGACACTGCGTGCGATAAGGTAGCAAATATTAACACTTTGTAGGATAATCATAAGACAGCGACTGCTGGAAAAAAGGTGAGGCAAGGCTTCTTTTTTAATCCTTTTGTACAAGAGGATTTTGGGCTTTTGCAATGAACAACATTCACACTACTCATCATGAAAGCCATAATCAAATGAGCATGGCTTGAAATAAATTAAATCACGCTGCCTGGTGGTGTGCATTCTCCAAAGTGATTTCAACAAGCAACAGCCTAAAATGACTCATTTCTTGAACACCCAACGTTAAGTAATTACTGCAGCAGGAGTCAGAGCAATGGAATTTGCGGATTGAAAAATAATTAGTAGAGCGCCAGAGAGCTCTGGAAAGCCCACCTCCCCCCCACCCACCCCCCATCATGGCAGCTGTGGAAATCACTTACATGGACATTTCCAGTGGGATGAAATTCATTCTGGACTTACTGAGATAATAACTCGGTAATTATTGAGCCCTCTGATGATAACAGCACTGACCAAAGAGGGCCAGAGAGACAGACCAGTGGACTGACTGACAGACGGAGATGGGGCATCCAGTAATAGTTGGTTTTATGGCCCCATCTTAAAGTCTTAATGGCTTTGAGAGGGCGAAGCCGTTTGGCTGTCTGCTAGACAGAAGGTCTGGGTTTCTTCTCTAATAACTCCCACTGTAAAGAGTTCCCAGAATCTCAGCTGCTGTGGGACATAAAAATGGACTAATACTGGTTTGTTTATGGGCATCAACAAAGATTATACCATATAACTGTCAATAACAATAAATCTTGCTTCAACGATACAACAAGGCAAAATTTGAATTAATTCTTTATTAGTGAATTATTTCTTTGTCCTTTTATGAAAAGAAGCCCAAAGATATTTGGAAGCTAAACTTGAAAAGATGGGTGAGGAGTCAGAGTGTCTGGGTTTGCAATAGTCCTGGATCAAGACTAGGCTTTCAATGGCTTCCGATACTCAGTCATCAGACGTGTATCACTTTGTGTTGGAAAGTATTGAACTTGTGGAGACGTTCATGTATCTCAGCACCAGCATTCATGCCTCTGGGACCTCAGCCTTGGAAACAGAGAGATGCATAGGAGAAGTTTATGGATTCATGAGGTCAATGGACAGAGATGTTTGTGATGCTGATACCTTTCCAGGAGAATGGAGGTCCAAGCCTCAGTGTATATATGTGAGACGGGTGCTAACCAGTGTCCTTATGTAACAATTACATCTCTTTAGTACTGGGTGTTTGCAGAGGACCTTAGGGTATTGCTCAAATGACTGTGTCAAATGAATGGTACTGGATGTTTCCAGATGACCTTAGGGTATTGCTCAAATGACTGTGTCAAATGAATGGCAGCTTAGAGAGACAAAGATGAGGGGTACTACTTGCATTGTAAGGAAATGTCAGCTATGGTGTTATGGCAATGTAGCACACTTCTAGGCATGATCCAGCACACAGGTGCCTCAAGGTTGAGTGTTGGGGACTGGAATTGGCCAAAGGGATGCCCAAGTATCACCTAACTGCAGCAAACAGATGATTGGTTTCAGGAGGTGGGGATATTCTGGTTGTCTACCCGAGTGGTTACCTGGGCAGTTAACATATAGTGATTGATATGGAAAAATGGGGCACCAGCACATGTTTCCAGACCTGACCTGTCCATGAAGTTAATCAGATCAGGTCCAGTCTAAAGTAGCCATCTATGTGTCACAGCTAGGCAGAGGTGGGAAGAGGTCACCAGCAAGTCACTCTGAAGTCATGAATCTGCAAGTCTCAAGTCAAAATGACCAACAATTGTTTGCAAGCTGACTTGAGACTTGAGATTGATGACTTGAGAAGGACTTGACAGTGACTTCATCCCACCTCTGCAGCCAGGTGATACATGGGTGACACCTTGGCTTTCTTCAGTCCCATGTGCAATGAAAAACACACCACATGGCCAAACTGTTGTAACTGATGTTTCCTCACAACTCTTTCTACGCAAGCAACTATTGATTTGGCACAAACTCATTCCAGTGGTACCCAAGGATGCTCCAAAGAGACCCAATCATTGCGTTAGGTCACTGGTTACCCTCCAAGTCTCACAGCCATACATATGTATTCAGGTTTGGATTTTACAATACAATGAGACTACAAACAACATGCCACAGAGATTCATGGGAGATTGTCACGACAGCTGAGGACAACAGCAAAAGTTCTTGAAATATTGTTTTACTGACAAATAAAAAAAATTCCGGATCAATTGAGTGGTCTTATGTTCAGCCCACAGATAGTGCAGCAAATAACTGAAACAATACTTCACATGGAGATACAAGCACCGAATCCAGCACAAATTCTCCTTAGACATTGTTCTTTGGTAAAAAAAAAAAACCCAAAAAAACAAGGGGCCATTTGAATTTTCAATAGGTGGCCACGTAGGGGTGAACTGAAGAATTACACAGGGGTTAAAATATAAAAAATGCTCCAGTCATATAGAAAACTACACCACATTATTTGCCTGATCATAAAGATACCACAAAGGTATAGTTTGGACAATTTGTGACTGAATGTTATGGAGTTATGAGGTAAAAACCTTAAGAATGGTGGCGAAGGTCAATTTCAGTTTGTACAGGCGTCAAAAGTTAAAGATGCTCCAATTTTAGTAAAAAACAATGGTGCAAATTGTTGACTGAGCTACTTGGATTAATAAATTGAATAGTTTTGACTGTGTTGAATGCTTGGTCTCTAAAGTAAAGGTCAAATAATGTTGACGTCCATTGAATTCTATGACATGTGACATATGTTACCCCGTAACGTGATAACTAAGCATGATACATGATGCAAACTATTCCTTTTTGAAACCCTATTAACTCAACCAATAATTTGCATCACCTTTGAACAAAATTCTTGTTTTTACCCCATAACTCTATAGAATTCAGTCAGAGATAGTCCAAACTATACCTTTTAGGAATCTTTACAATCAGACAAATAATGTGGTATAATTTTCAATATGACTGGAGCATTTTTATATTTTGACCACTATGTAATTCTTCAATTGACCCCTACGTGGTCACCTATTGAAAATTCAAGTGGCCCATTGGGTTTTTCAAAAGAGTAATATCTGAGATGTACTTTTGCCAAATTTGGTGTTTGTATCACCATTTGAAGGATTCCTCTGTAAATATTCTGTTATCTGCTGCACTAAGAGGGAATCACTGAGGTTACAGCAGCTGAAGAAAAGACCATCTATGCGTTTTCCTCCTCTGTGCTTCTATTCTTGATTTCTCATTCCTGCTAACCACCTGAGCCTCCACATTGTTCACCTCTTCCTTTCCTCTACCTCTTGACCTTCTCGCAGGGTAAGAAGGAGAAAAAGAGAAAGCGCCGGATAAAGAGACAGGATTCCCTGCAAATAAACAAGTTGGAGTGAGAACTGAAGGTCAGCTGGGAAGATGTGATGGGCAGAAAGGAGAGACAGGGAGCCACAGGAGTCAGGAAAAATGGAGGTGGGGGGATGGAATAAGAGTCCCCTCTCTCTGACTTATCTCTGCTCTGATGTGTCAAGGAAAAGCAGAGGAGCTGAAGTGAGTCCAGCAGTATTCTGGCGTCAGCGCCCATCAAACCAAAGCTGCCGCCGAACTCGCCCTCTGCTGTAGACCACACATTACACACGGTCACATTTTAAGAGCTCCGTGTCATTTCATTAATGTTACAGCATCACTTAGCAGTGTGAATGGAAAAGGAACATGCCAGTTATTCACCGGTGATGAAAATGTCTCAGGTTTTTCTGTGCTCAAGTGGGTGCAAGCTGTGTTGGATTTTCTCACACTGTTAAAAACCTTAATGTCAGTAAAACAACTATTTGGCATCAATGCTCTGACCTTGCCGCTCCCCAAACCATGGACAAAAATGTGTGCAGACTACATCAATGAGAAATGGTATTAATACGAGCAATTCAAAGCCTACAACTGAAGAACAGGGTGCACTGTGCTCCAAATGAGCACAAGTACATGTTTGACAGGTTAATAAAAGGTTACCTAATTAATTCACAAATTAAAAACCTGTCAGTGAAGCTTTCCCAGACTGGTTGATAATTCTGCACTCATGAGAGAATTCCTGCTGAAAGCCTTAAATGGATAAGAAGACATGTTTAAGCTGTTCTTGTTCACATTTGGGTGTTGGGGATATTCTTTCCATTTCTTTTGTAACTTCATTGAAATTTCATTGGGAACATCAGGCCGCGTCCTCCAGCTTATCATGACATATTATACAAATAATGAATGTTTATGAGTTCAATGGTACGAATATTTTATGAGGTGAAAGCTGGAACATGCCATTTGCCTCGTTGAATGGCATGTTCCAGCTTTCACCTCATAAAATATTCGTTCGATTGAAAGAATGTAAAAACATTTATTATTTGTTTTATATAACAGGTAAAATAGATCCTTGTCTTTTTGTAAGTAAGTCCCTTCGGCTGCTCCCTTGTTTTGTATTCGGGGTCGCCACAGCAAGCGCATTAACCACTTGGCCACCACCCCTGCACAGATCCTTGTCTTTTTGTATTATATTAATTTACAAACAACAGAAAAGGGACTTACATTTTGGTATGTCCTCAGTGCAGCAAAAAAAATAACGTCAGAAATTAATCCAACTTTGGTGTGTCACTGCTGCTTTGACATCAACAATCCAACATGACCTTTCAACAGGAGGCCAAAAATAATTCTGACGATGACGTCTGCCATGCTGTGCATCAAATCTTCATCCGTCAGCAAAACAAACTGCGCCATGTTGGTTTTAAAGCTAAGCGCAGCTGGCTTGTGTGAGCGTGCGCACGGTGCACACTCACCCAAGCGGGATGTCACTTGTGCGCGCGTGTACTACTAAAAAAAAGACTGTATCACATCAGATGGCTTACAGCGCAGTGGATTTGTTTTGTGTGTGTGTGTGTGTGTGTGTGTGTGTGTGTGTGTGTGTGTGTGTGTGTGTGTGTGTGTGTGTGTGTGTGTGTGTGTGCGCGTGCGTGCAGAGTGCAATGGTACCATACATATGGAACCAAATTTGCACTCTAAATGGAACCAATTTGCACTCTAAATGCAATGCAACACAAATGTGCATGTGCGTGTGTGTTCAGAGAATTACCACCATCAATTAACTCCTCCAAATTGTCGTCAGTCAGCAAAACAAACTCCGCGAGTTTAGCTAAAAGATGCCCGCATTAGTGGGCGGGGTTTGCAATGGTACCAAATGTATGGAACCAAATTTGCACACTAAATGGAACCAAATTGCACTCTAAAGGCAACACAAAACAAATGGAACGAATAATCCATGTCACGTGACATACAAAGCACCAATCAAATGACGATCAAAGGATCTTCTCAACCGTTATATAGAGAGTTCTTCACTCTCTAATGACCAAAGCAGAACTCCACAGTGAGATTTGCATTTTCAAGTTCTAAACCACATGACAAGTATGTTTTTTACAACCAGTGCTGTATGTTGTCACATCCACCACAACACATAACCACCTTTGGTCGTGGACAGCAACCACCCAGGCAGACAACGAGTCCATCTCTCAAGAGTTTCCATTTGTCTACCACAGTCAGGTGAAATGTGGCCAAATGCTTCAAGTTCTCTAGCCACTGGGGTCCTCAACACTGAGGCACCTTCAGGATGCATCAAGCCCAGAGAAGCATATCACTTGGTCAAAATGTCCTAACTGACATTACCTCACAATGCAAATGAAACTCTTCATCCAAGTTTCCCTAATGCCCCATTTACACTGAACTGAGACCTATATAAGACCTACAAGATTATGACATTTTGTCAACTCTCGCAAGTCTTCACTGGTCTCCGTTGTGATCTTTTATTTACGTTTAGCTCAAGCTTGCATTGCGACTGCATTGTGCGAGTGAAAAATATGTTAATATCCGTCATCATTGATGCAACCCCATGCAGAGTCAGTTGAGAGTAAATTACAACCCACAAGATCAAGTTGAGACATGAGAGTTTATCAAAACTGATTATGAGACCCATGTATCATGTATCTGTGCGAGTGTGTTAAACAGTTCAATACACTCACACACCTGTTGGAGACCGATGGGGAATGATGAAGAGTGATGGCGACCAAGAGGGTTCTTTTTCCGACCATGGAGACCCCACTGTGACCAGCCTGCAACCCCAGTGGGAGTCAGCGAGAGTGACGGCGAGCATAGGCCATTTTTCATTCGCAACTCTGTTGCGGACTCGATGTGAATGGGGTGTAAGTAACAATTTCTTTGACACAAAGTCTTTCCAGTGGTACTCAAGATTCCTCTGTAGAGACACAGCACTAAAGACATCTCCTTAGGTCACTGGTTAACATCCACATCTCATAACCACACAGTTAGATGAGAAGCACCAGGATCCTAACGACATGTACTTTCATTCTCCTGCAAACATAAGCATTGCCAAAAACCTCTGTCCAGTGACTTCAAGACTCTCTAAATTCTTCTTTGAAACGACAATGCATAATACAATCTGCAGCGCTAGTATTTTTCTCCCCTTTGTCTCTGTTTTTTACTCATCTCACACTTTCTCATAGCACTCGCATGCATCTTACCTCTTCATTTTTTTCTTCTTTATTCCAAATCAATGATCATTTCCATATCAGTCCCCCTCTCAATATCACTTTAAGCCACACGGGGTACATTAAGATCAATGCCGATAAAGACATCGGAGATGAAATTAGAATTGAGCGAAGGACCCTTTCATTTCAAGCTCTGTAAAGGAAAACCTAATGGCTGAAAGGAAGTTTGCCATGTATGTGTATTGGGATTGTAATGCATGGGTTTTATAGATCAATGCCACCATGCGCTCTGCACATATGATTAATGAACAAATAAATTCATTTGTTTAAGAGCACGGTGACAAAGGGCACTTTGGTGTTAGCACTGAATGGTCACTGAGAAATTGGTTGTGCTGAAATGTCTGATGCTTCAGCTCCAGGTTGTTAAACGCACATTAAATAAAACAGGAGAAGGTAGAAAGTACAGGAGTGATGGAAAGGAGGGAGAACGAAAACCAGAGAAGCCAAGGTATTAACAGTTCCAATATGGCCTTCATCCTGAGATGATTGGCACTTAAATAGAAGGCAGTTAACAAGGCAACTGTGCAGCAAATTCACAGTAAGGGAGCACAAGGGAGTGTAACTTTTCTCAATGGAATGTGACTGTGAAAGTACATTCCAATTGTGGAAAGTGAGGCGATCAATGCCAATAAAAAGTATTCAAGTTTACAGTCCCCATGCAACTAAACAGAACTTGAAGACAGACAGTATGAAGACAGACAGTAAACCTGTCGGGGTCACTATTCGGAATAACTGCACCATTGCACATTTCAGAACTTGAGTATTGCTTCACTATATATGTAACCACATTTCAAACAGATCTGAGATTTATATCAGATTTATATTAACATTAGTGGCAGTTACATAGCGTTTGAGATTGACAGATGGATCGTCGATGCGCCTGAGGTCCTCCGGATGCTGTACGGAGCCATCAAGGTGAAGAAAGAACTGAGCCACAAAGTGAACCTCTCATTTTACCTGTTGATTTATGCATTTATGCTTCTATCCTCAACTATGTCATGAGCTTTGGGTAATGAATGGAACAACAAGGTAATTGATACAAGCAGTGAAAATGACGTTCCTCTATTTGGTATTGTTATTTCACCCCGGTTCTTTCTGTAACACTGGCCCCACAAAGTACAAACTCGAACTATGAACCTCACATTTAAATTTATTCAAAGCCAGGATGAAAAATCTTAGGCCTGGATTCTGCAGGAACTTCTCTTGCAAACAAGATCCACCCCTACAGATCCCAGAACAATGGACACAGTTTTTATACAGAATTACATATGCGTGACACAGGTGGACCTTATTTCGCAAAATCCATCTCTTATTGGCCACCGTGAGCATTCGAGAGAGGTCCAACCCCCTGCCCAAGACACGTGCAATAACGGGAGACATATGATTTATAATTGTAACCTAACTGTCTTTGTCCTAAATGGTAGAAACTGGTTAACTCCAGTTCTACCTGCACATACCAACAGAGTACAAAGGAAAGTAACAATAAGAGTGAAAACTAAGACTACAATCCTAAGTATAATAACTACTTCAATACCAGTATAGGTACAGAAAACAAATAAAGAAAACTCAATTGAACACACAAATATATCTAACAGTATCTGGGTTTAAGTCCCGGGGCAGGGTGAGAGTTGGGGTAGAGTCACTGCATCGACAGGAGCCCGCAGAGGTGGTTTGGGCGTTTGGTGAGGATGCACCCTGGTTGTCTCCATAGGGAGGTCTTCCATGTACGTCCAAGTGGGAAGAGGCCCTGGGGAAAACCCAGGACATACTTGAGGGATTATATCTCACAGCTGGCTTGGAAACACCTCAGAATCCCCAAGGAAGCGTTAGAGAACTTGACTATAAGTGGCACAAAATGAATGAACAAATGAATCAGAATTAGCTGTGCATAGTACTGCTGATACATTATCAAAACCAAAAGCTAGTGCACTCTTGAGAACTGACTCCAAGCACATAAATGTCAATGCCAATGTCAATGTCAATTTTATTTATATAGCACATTTACATCAACAGCAGCTGCCCAAAGTGCTTCACAGTAAAAACAATATCAAAAACCATACCACAAAAAACAGAGCATTAAAATTCCAAAATATACAAAACACATAAGACCAAATGTGGTTATTTATGTCACGTATGGCAACCAGTGTAAAACGTCAGATAAATCAAATCATACAGTACAAACTGGGTTGAAAACAGAAGGTCTGTGAGCAGCAATACGGTCAGTGGTGGGCACTGTTCAGCTAATCCGATAACCGAAAATTATCGAAGCTAATGTTTTTGTTAGCGTATTAGCTTTTCAGATAAGTTTTAAAACCATCATCAGACCAATTATCTTCTGATAAATTTAGTTCTGATAACTTTCAGTCCACGAACATTTTTTTGCTGGTAAAGTGAGCAACGTTTAACAGTCAAACATGTTTGTAAACCCTAAAATCAAACATTTTAATTCCTGTCGTGTGTAGATCAGTGGTTTTGTTGCTTGTTGATGAAGTCATCATTAAGCGCAAGATGTGATTGGCTGGTCGACACAGCAAGCATTGTGGGTAGTGTAGTTCAGGTTCACTTTGGACGTTACACTGTTACCGTCCGCTCGACACAAACAAAACGGACTAATTTTAACATTATTTTATTTTGTTTCTTTGTAGCATGAGATAATTTAATTGCCAAGATTTGGTGGGAGAAAAGATATCTCACGACGCAGCTGCAGGGACTTTTCTTCACTGTTTACACACCATTTTGGATAATCAGAATGCTTTATGTGGAATATTTTCTATAGAATTTAATGAATCCCACTGAAACTAACAGGTAAAAATTTATATTTACTATGTGTCTTTTACTCTGACAATCAGTGCATTAATGGATGTATTTTGGTTGTTTTAGCCACAGGGTTCAAAGCGTGCGAAAAAGCAGCAGCTTTTAGTTCGTAAATGACGGTGTATATAATACAGAGATAAACTGTGACTTCTAATACTGTGTTTTACTGCTTTTTAAAGATGATGACAGTGTTTGGGGTTTTATTTTTTTATTCATTCATTTTTTGTGTGTTCTTTGTGTTTGTGATCCTTGAATTTACCCAGCAGCCCCTGCGGCGCTGAAAGTGAAACTGGTTTATCAGAAGCCGACAGTGTAATCTGATGTGGCCGCGTCCAAATAGAAGTTATCATTATCGGTTATCTGTAATAAAGATACATTTTTTAGCAGTTTATCGGTTTAGCGTCATAAAAGATAACTTTTCAGTTATTGGATTAATGCTTATCGATATATATATATATATATATATATATATATATATATATATCATATTTTTCTGACTATAAGTCGCACTTTTTTACATGTTTTGGCCAGGGGTGCGACCTATATTCCAGAGCAACTTATACATGAAAAATATACCGGTAGATTCTCAATTAATTTACTGTAATAAAACAATTTTACGTGACAGACTCGCACTATGTTTTAAAATGGCCACCGGAAATGGAAATGCAATGCATCATGGGCACTGTAGTATGGCGGCCGCCCTGTAGGTCACGCTGGTCGCGATAACCAATCAGAGAAAAGAACATTGGACACGTATTCCTCACCTCACCCAGACAATGATTGTGAAACAGCGTGTGAAGCAGACGAACATGGTGCTTGCTGTTATTCCGGGAGGGCTAACAAGACATCTTCAACCCTTGGATATCAGTGTGAGCAGAGTGTTTAAGTTGACGCTGAGAGCTGCGTGGGAGCACTGGGTGAGCGATGGCGGAGGATTAGCGTCTGCACTTGGAAGGAGCTGGCGTCAACACCATGGGGAGGCCATGAGTTGCGCAGTTAGGTGCTGACAGGCAGCTGACACCTGGTGTGTACTATGGTCCACAGCGGGTAATATGTTAGAAAAGAACCGTTCAGCGATGGTGCGGGTTATGGTTCGGCTCGCAATGTGGTCCGCAAAATACAAACATATCCGTAGGTAAAATGCAGCTCACGAGAGGGCGCTCAAGGCTTGTGTGACTGTTCCTGTGACTTCTGACTACCATAGAAAAATAAAAATTTCAACATTATTGATAACTTAACAAGACAACAGAGAAGGCCAGAAAAAATGCCACCAAAAAGAAAATCATACTCTGCAGATTACAAGTTGCGACTGGTGAAATATGCATCCGAAAACGGTAGCCGTCACAATATTATCATCTGAACTTTTCATGTTAAGTTAACATACCTGTATGTCCATGGGACTTATAGTCCAGTGTGACTTATTTCTGGTTTATTTTTCTTTATAATGGATAAAGTGGCTGGTGCGACTTATACTCCGGTGCGACTTATAGTCCAGAAAATACGGTATATATATATATATATATATATATATATATATATATATATATATATATATATATATATATATACATATATATATATGCATATATACATATGCACACACATACCTATACACATACACATATACATATGCATATATATAAACATGATTGGGATTGAAAAGGAGATAGGAGCATCTTCTTTACAATATGTGAAATATTGTGAAATGGAGTGGTAAGGTGACATTAGCGCAGGGATTTGTAAACAAGTTGTTGTGTGGGCCGCTGAAGAGGAGGTACTGCTGGCCCACCACCACCAGAGGGCGCCCTGCCTGGAGTGCGGGCTCCAGGCACCAGAGGGCGCCGCCGCCCCACAGGAGCTGCCTCGGTAACAGCTGTCACCCATCACCTGAGACAGCTGACGGCAATTATCACTGGGGTATATCAGCAGGACGGCATCTCCACCTCATCGCCGAGATATCGTTCTACCTGGAAGGTAATAATCTCAGCTGACTGCTTGACAGTAACCTTTGTGATTTTTGTGAGTGCTTGCAGACTTTTTTTCTCCAACGAGAGGTGGAGGTAGCTTCCCTGCCGTGCAGGTTGCTGGGTGCAAACGCGCCCACGTTTAATTGTGTTCTTGTTCCTCGCCAGCAGTACCAGGTCCGACACGCGGAGGCAGTGGCCACCTGGGAGTTCGGAACTTGGCGGCTCCAGTATTCCCGGGGTCCTGTGGCGGAGGAAACCGTGTGGTTCCGGTTCTACTTTGGAGAGGCGTCTCCTATCTTCGAGCCTGCCCACACGACACCTTTGTGAATTGAACTTTGTCCATTGTTGTAATTTGTTGTTTTTGTTGTGCACGTTCGCAACAGTAAAGTGTTGTTATTTGACCTATTCCATTGTCCGTTCATTTGCGCCCCCTGTTGTGGGTCCGTGTTCCTACACTTTCCCAACAGGATATCTCGGCCAGCGTCATGGATCCCGAGGGGCGTCAACCGGCTGTTGAACGGCCAATGGAAGAACAAGGCGCACAGGCGTCCGCAGGAGGGGTAATCGGTGAGTTGCAGCGGATCCTCACCGCTTTCACGACTCGGTTAGACTTGATGGCCGAGCAGAACGCCCTCCTGAACCGCAGGGTGGAGGCTCTCGCCGCGCAGGTGGAAGCGCGCCCTCCGGGCGCTGCTGCGGCTCTCCCTCTCGTAGACCCTGTGCGTGACAGCGACGTTCCACTGGTTGTCCAACGACCCCCCCCACCGTCCCCTGAAGCATACATAAGCCCCCCAGAGCCGTACGGAGGCTGTGTGGAGACGTGCGCGGATTTCCTTATGCAGTGTTCGCTCGTCTTCGCACAGCGTCCCGTCATGTACGCGACCGACGCTAGTAAAGTAGCTTATGTGATAAATCTGCTTCGTGGTGAGGCACGCGCTTGGGCTACAGCTCTCTGGGAGCAAAGTTCACGGCTCCTTCTGACATATGATGGGTTTGTGAGGGAGCTCAGAACAGTGTTCGATCACCCTAATAGAGGAGAGACCGCTTCAGCCGTGCTGCTGTCAATGAGACAGGGGCGCCGGAGCGCAGCTGCCTATGCAGTCGACTTCCGCATCGCGGCTGCGAGGTCCGGCTGGAATAGCACTGCCCTCCGCGCCGCCTTCGTAAACGGACTGTCATTGGTCCTCAAGGAGCACCTGGTGGCTAAGGACGAACCGCGGGATTTGGATGGGCTTATCGATCTTGTCATACGATTAGACAATCGGTTAAATGAGCGCCGTCGGGAACGAGACGAAGGGCGTGACCAGGCACGCGTCGTCCCTCTCCCTTCCGGTTCCAACCGCGTTCCGCCCTCCCCACGCTCCACGGCCCCTGCGCTCCGTGCGATCACAGCTCCCCCTGCTGACGAAGCTATGGACACGAGTAGGGCAACATTTAGGGCACCGGTCACACAAAGGAGGCTGGCCCGCGGAGCGTGTTTTGTTTGTGGCTCGATTGAGCATCAGGTAAGAGACTGCCCCGAGCGGTTAAACACCAACGCCCGCCCCTAGACACTGGGCTAGGGGGGGGCCGAGACGTTCACGTGGGACACACCCACATCGCCACACGACTCCCAGTTACAATCCTTTATGAGGATTTAACCCTGAAGGCCCCAGCACTGGTGGACACGGGCTCAGAAGGGAATTTGCTTGATAGCAACTGGGCCAGGGAGATAGGGTTCCCTCTGGTGGCGCTTACCTCGCCTGTGCAGGTACGGGCACTAGATGGCTCCCTACTCCCTCCAATCACCCACAAGACACCACCAGTAACTCTGGTGGTGTCGGGGAATCACCGGGAGGAGATCGAGTTTTTTGTAACTCCGGCCACCTCCCGTGTGATTTTAGGTTTTCCCTGGATGTTGAAACACAATCCCCGGATCGATTGGCCGTCCGGGGTAGTGGTCCAGTGGAGCGAGACCTGCCATCGGGTATGTTTAGGTTCCTCGGTTCCTCCCGGTTCCCAGGCCAGGGAGGAGGTCAGAGCCCCGCCCAATCTAGGGACGGTGCCGGTGCAGTACCATGACCTTGCGGAGGTGTTCAGCAAGGATCTAGCACTCACCCTTCCCCCGCACCGCCCGTATGATTGTGCCATTGATTTGGTTCCAGGCGTTGAGTTCCCGTCCAGCAGGCTGTACAACCTCTCACGACCTGAACGCGAATCAATGGAGACCTACATCCGGGACTCTTTGGCTGCCGGGTTGATCCGGAATTCCACCTCCCCGATGGGTGCGGGTTTCTTTTTTGTGGGGAAAAGGATGGCGGATTACGTCCATGCATTGATTACAGGGGGCTGAACGAAATCACGGTTCGTAACCGATACCCCTTACCCTTGTTGGATTCGGTGTTCACGCCCCTGCATGGAGCCAAGATATTCACCAAGCTTGATCTTAGGAATGCGTATCACCTGGTTCGGATCCGGAAGGGAGACGAGTGGAAGACAGCATTTAACACCCCGTTAGGTCATTTTGAGTACCTGGTCATGCCGTTCGGTCTTACAAATGCTCCCGCGACGTTCCAAGCATTGGTTAATGATGTCTTGCGGGACTTCCTGCACCGATTCGTCTTCGTATATTTAGACGACATACTCATCTTTTCTCCGGATCCTGAGACCCATGTCCGACATGTACGTCAGGTCCTGCAGCGGTTATTGGAGAACCGGCTGTTTGTTAAGGGCGAGAAGTGTGAGTTTCACCGCACCTCTTTGTCCTTCCTGGGGTTCATCATCTCCCCCAACTCCGTCGCTCCTGATCCGGCCAAGGTTGCAGCGGTGAGAGACTGGCCCCAACCCACAAGCCGTAGGAAGCTGCAACAGTTCCTCGGCTTTGCGAATTTCTACAGGAGGTTCATTAAGGGCTACAGCCAGGTTGCTAGCCCCCTGACAGCCCTGACCTCACCAAAAGTCCCCTTCACCTGGTCGGATCGTTGCGATGCCGCGTTCAAGGAGTTGAAACGGCGCTTCTCGTCTGCACCCGTTCTGGTGCAGCCCGATCCTAGTCGCCAGTTAGTGGTTGAAGTGGATGCCTCGGACTCAGGGATAGGAGCTGTGCTGTCCCAGAGTGGGAAGACCGATAAGGTCCTTCATCCGTGTGCCTATTTTTCCCGCAGGTTGACCCCGGCTGAACGGAACTATGACGTCGGCAACCGAGAACTCCTTGCGGTGAAAGAGGCTCTTGAAGAGTGGAGACACCTGTTGGAGGGAACGTCCGTGCCATTCACGGTTTTCACTGACCACCGGAACCTGGAATATATCAGGACCGCCAAGCGGCTGAATCCCAGGCAAGCCCGCTGGTCACTGTTCTTCGGCCGTTTTGACTTCCGCATCACCTACCGGCCCGGGACCAAGAACCAGAAGTCGGATGCCTTGTCCCGGGTACACGAAGACGAGGTCAAAGCGGAGTTGTTGGATCCACCGGAACCCATCATCCCGGAGTCCACTATCGTGGCCACCCTCACCTGGGACGTAGAGAGAACCGTCCGGGAGGCCCTGGCACGAAGCCCGGACCCCGGGACTGGACCACAGAACAGACTTTACGTCCCACCAGAGGCAAGGGCTGCAGTCCTGGACTTCTGTCACGGCTCTAAGCTCTCCTGTCACCCAGGGGTGCGAAGAACCGTGGCAGTTGTCCGGCAGCGCTTCTGGTGGGCGTCCCTGGAGGCCGACGTCCGGGACTATATCCAGGCCTGTACCACCTGTGCCAGGGGCAAGGCCGACCATCGCAAGGCTCCGGGACTGCTACAGCCGCTGCCCGTGCCTCATCGCCCCTGGTCCCACATCGGCCTGGATTTTGTCACGGGCCTCCCGCCGTCCCAGGGAAACACCGTGATCCTCACGATAGTGGACCGATTCTCCAAGGCGGCCCACTTCGTGGCCCTCCCGAAGCTCCTACGGCCCAGGAGACAGCGGACCTCCTGGTCCACCACGTCGTCCGCCTGCATGGGATACCATCAGACATCGTCTCCGATCGCGGTCCCCAGTTCTCCTCGCATGTCTGGAGGAGCTTTGCCGGGAACTGGGGGCCACGGTCAGTCTCTCGTCCGGGTATCACCCCCAGACCAACGGGCAAGCAGAGCGGGCCAATCAAGAAATGGAGCAAACACTGCGTTGTGTGACAGCCGCGCACCCGGCGGCCTGGAGTACTCATCTGGCCTGGATCGAGTACGCCCACAACAGCCAAGTGTCATCAGCCACCGGCCTCTCCCCCTTTGAGGTGTGTTTGGGGTATCAGCCCCCGTTGTTCCCGGTGGTTGAGGGGGAGGTTGGTGTGCCCTCGGTCCAGGCCCACCTGCGGAAGTGCCGTCGGGTGTGGCGCGCCGCCCGTTCTGCTTTGTTGAAGGCCCGGATGAGGGCGAAGACCCATGCAGACCGGCGGCGGACCCCGGCCCCTACGTATCGCCCCGGGCAGGAAGTGTGGTTGTCCACAAACGACATCCCACTACAAGTGGCCTCCCCTAAACTACAGGACAGGTACATAGGACCGTTTAAACTCCTCAAGGTCATCAATCCCGCCGCAGTGAGGCTTCAGCTTCCAGCCTCACTGCGGATCCATCCTGTGTTTCATGTGTCGAAGCTCAAGCCCCATCACACCTCGCCCCTCTGTACACCCGGTCCGGCACCACCTCCTGCCCGGATCATCGATGGCGAGCCGGCTTGGACAGTGCGCCGGTTGTTGGACGTCCGTCGGATGGGCCGGGGCTTTCAATATCTGGTGGACTGGGAGGGGTATGGTCCCGAAGAACGCTCCTGGGTGAAGAAGAGCTTCATCCTGGACCCGGCCCTCCTGGCCGACTTCTACCGTCGCCACCCGGACAAGCCCGGTCGGGCGCCAGGAGGCGCCCGTTGAGGGGGGGGTCCTGTTGTGTGGGCCGCTGAAGAGGAGGTACTGCTGGCCCACCACCACCAGAGGGCGCCCTGCCTGGAGTGCGGGCTCCAGGCACCAGAGGGCGCCGCCGCCCCACAGGAGCTGCCTCGGTAACAGCTGTCACCCATCACCTGAGACAGCTGACGGCAATTATCACTGGGGTATATCAGCAGGACGGCATCTCCACCTCATCGCCGAGATATCGTTCTACCTGGAAGGTATAATCTCAGCTGACTGCTTGACAGTAACCTTTGTGATTTTGTGAGTGCTTGCAGACTTTTTTTCTCCAACGAGAGGTGGAGGTAGCTTCCCTGCCGTGCAGGTTGCTGGGTGCAAACGCGCCCACGTTTAATTGTGTTCTTGTTCCTCGCCAGCAGTACCAGGTCCGACACGCGGAGGCAGTGGCCACCTGGGAGTTCGGAACTTGGCGGCTCCAGTATTCCCGGGGTCCTGTGGCGGAGGAAACCGTGTGGTTCCGGTTCTACTTTGGAGAGGCGTCTCCTATCTTCGAGCCTGCCCACACGACACCTTTGTGAATTGAACTTTGTCCATTGTTGTAATTTGTTGTTTTTGTTGTGCACGTTCGCAACAGTAAAGTGTTGTTATTTGACCTATTCCATTGTCCGTTCATTTGCGCCCCCTGTTGTGGGTCCGTGTTCCTACACTTTCCCAACACAAGTTGTTATTGCACATGATGTGTGGACATATTAATATTGCACGTGATTGTGGACATATTATTGCATGTGGTTATTTCACAGTGTTATTGTACAGCCTGACAGCAGCAGGGAGGAACGACCTGCGGTATCGTTTCTTCTTGCACTGAGGGTGCCTCAGTCTGTCACTGAACGAGCTGTTCAGCTCCACTACAGTCCGGTGCAGAGGGTGAGAGGAGTTGTTCATGATGGATTTGAACTTGGTTAACACCCTCCTCTCAGCCACCTCCTCGAGAGAGTCCACAGGACAGCCCAGGACAGAGCTGGACTTCCTGACCAGCGTGTTCAGTCTCTTTCTCTCCAACTCTGTGCTGCCCGGGACCCAACAGACGACAGCATATAGGAGAGCAGAGGCTACAACAGAGTCGTAGAAGGTCTTAAGCAGAGGCCTGCTCACTCCAAAGGATCTCAGTCTCCTCAGGAGGTGGAGGCGACTCTGGCCTTTTTTGTACAGGGCGTCAGTGTTGTGAGTCCAGTCCAGTTTGCTGTTGAGGTGAACACCCAGGTATTTGAAACTGTCCACAGTCATTATGTCCTCCCCCTGGATGTTCACTGGTGGGTGAGGTGGTGATTTCCTCCTGAAGTCGATCACAATCTCCTTCATCTTACTGGTGCTGAGACACAAGTGGTTGTGCTCACACCAGTCCATGAAGTCTGTGATGACCGACCGGTACTCCAGTTCGTTCCCCTCAGACATGCGACCCACAATGGCGGAGTCACCAGAGAACCTCTGGAGGTGGCAGCTGTCCGTGTTGTAGGTGAAGTCCGAGGTGTAGAGGGTGAAGACGAAAGGTGAGAGGATGCTGCACCTTACCACCTCAGACTGACAGCCGTGCAGCGACATGTACTACAGGCGGTCAGTGAGGTAGTCGATGGTCCAGGCGGCGAGGTGTCCATCCACACCTGCATCCTCCAGCTTCCCCAGCAGCAGCGCTGGTCTGATGGTGTTGAAAGCGCTGGAGAAATCAAAGAACATGACTCTCACAGCACTCCCGCTGGTCTCCAGGTGGGTGAGCACTCGCTGAAGCTGGTAGATGACAGCATCATCTACCCCGATGTTGGGCCTGTAGGCGAACTGCAGTGGGTCCAGGGTGTCGCTCACCACGGTGCGGAGGTGAGATAGGACGAGCCGTTCCATGGTCTTCATGAGGTGGGAGGTCAGGGCAACTGGTCTGTAGTGGGCCGGTTCCTTGGCGTGTGGTGTTTTGGGAACTGGGACCACACAGGAGGTCTTCCACAGGGTGGGGACCACCCCCAGGCTGAGGCTCATGTTGAAGATGTGACTGAGGACCTCACAGAGCTCATCTGCACAGGTCCTCAGCAGCCTCGGGGAGATCCCATCAGGTCTTGCTGCTTTCATCTACTTCAGCCGCAGGAGCTGGCCTCAAACCTCGGTTGGAGTTACAGTGAGGGGAGAGGGAGGGGGAAGCTCAGGTGTGAGTTGAGGTGGGCTGGTGCTGAATACAGTCCCAGGGGAGGAGGGACAAGGTCCGGGGTGCAGTGGAGGTGACCGGGGGGTAGAAGGTGGGGGGGTCAGAGGGACTGGAGGGCTGGCTGCTGGAGACATGTGGAGAGCCGGGAGCAGGCAGGGGGGCAGGCACGGAGGAGCCAAAATGGTTAAAGTAGCTGTTTAGCTCCTCTGCGAACTGAGAATCTCCATCTGCAGTCCTGCTGGCACCCTGCCCAAATTTGGAGGCAGTCTCTGACGTTGTTCCGGGCCAGCTGCTCCTCCATCTTTCTCCATAGACCTTCTTGGCTGCACAGATGCTAAGGGAGGAGTCATATGAGTAATTTGGGGGTGGTAGTGAAGTATGTCAGGATGGTGCAGAATATGCATGATGATGTGAACTTGGAATGACACCTGGGTTGAAGGTGGGATTGCATTAGCATTTGTCTGTGAGCCCTTTCTTACTTGCAATGGTACTGGAGAAGCTGATGGACAAAATCAGGAAGAAGTCTCCGTGGACTATGATGTTTGTGAATGACACTGTAATCTATAGTGACAGTAAAGAGCAGGTTGAGGTGAGCCTGAAGTTGAAGGTGGATTACTATAACTACTACTATAAATACTGTTCAAAGTACTGATGAGTGTGATATAGAGGTAAAGAAAACCATGCAGGATTGTAGAAGACGTGGGGTGTATCAGAAGAAGGTTACTGATGGTGGAGGCACTTAGCAAGAGAAGAACAGGAAGGCAGAAGGTGGTTTATGGATGTGGTGCTGCAGGACATGAAGGTAGCTAAAAACCAAGCCTCTGACAGTCCCATTTTCTGCAAATTGCTGAAACTGATATGATATGGCCACCAGCAGTGGACCACTAAATGAACTCAGTGCTACTTTACAAACCATAACAGTTATGTAGTTATTAATGTGCTCTTGCACTTTATGATCATTTACCACATATATTCCTGGTGATATTACATTTCTGTAGGGTCTATTTATTATAGAGCAGGGACCTCAGTGGAACTGGAGGTGGGCTACCAAAGTGTAGACCTAGTGTCAATTCTCAGTCAAACTACCTTTCTGTGTTGTTGGATAAGACATTATCTGCATTGTCTTAGTCCACCTAGCTGTAAATGAGTAGCAGCCATGGCTGGGGAAATAACCTGTGATGGACTGTTAACCCCTCCAGGGTGAGTCGTAGACTCATCTTCTTCACCCTACGGAATCAGGGAATATGGCACCAATAGACATCAAGGCCCATAGAGAACTTACTTGTTCTACTATTTATTATGAGTAATGCCTGTAGTCACCAAAATTACTTGAGCTACCTACTAAGACTGATGCAGGTTGGATATAAAACTGTTCTACTACAAATAAATCCTTATACATGACCATATTTCATCAGATGGTGTTGTACTGCTATTGTGTCAGCGATTATAAAGTAGGCTGGTAGCATTATTTCATTTTCGTTTTGAGTGCAGAGTGGATTTCCCAGTTAAATAAAGTCATGTGATGGCTAATTTAGTTTTTACCTTAAACAATGTTTAAAAAAACAAAAGAATTCTCTCAAATGAAGAACTTGTCTAGGTAAGTACTGCACTCAGTGACTTTATTGCTAACATTGGTTTATGATGACAAAAGTTGCAGAAAAAGTGAATTTATTTAATCAGTCATTGCAGAGTGTGTTCCATCTGCATGGAGAAAGTACAATTTGCTGTCCGTTCTTGGTCAGTGAACACAGCAGGATTTCTGCAGAAGACTTTGCAAATGATTTTATTAGAACATTCCCATTACCAAAGTCTGATGTTTCAAAACACCAAATTGAATTATTTAGACTACTTTGTTTTAGTGGACTCCAGCCTCATAACTCGTCTTCGGGTGATTTGTAATTTGCATCTCATAAATCTTTCTCTCTCTGCAAAAACAAAACTTCAGCATAGAAAGTGCAGCATTAAGGGTGCACAAGACTTATTTCTCTCTCCTCCATGTCCTTCATAATCTAACTGACATCACATTATGTTCAGACATTAAAACTGCACGCACATCCTTTGACTATGCAACTACTAAGCAGGTTCAAACACTTTTAAAACATGATTGAAGATGAGTCAGAGGGATCATCTCCCAATTGTCATTACTATGTAGGTAATAGTACCTGTGGATATGAAGACAATACTGGCTACAGCAATCTGATATTTGACCCCAGTGACATTGACCTTCACCAAATGATCAACTTCTGGCTGACCTTGCCAGTTCAGTTATGGAATCTACCTAAATGTATATCACATTTGGTCCAAATCTGGTTGAAAATGTAATTCTTCTGTGCCCAAATGAATTAAACAGAAATTTTGGGGCCAGTTGGTCAAAATCAGCAAAAGGACCTGGGAGGAATAGGCCAAAAAACAGACATAAAATGACTTGTCCACAGTGATTGACTTTGGCCAATTTAGCCTCACCTGGGCAATTCCAGAACCCATCTATATGTGTATGCCAAATTTGGTGTAAATCAGAGTGAGAAACAAATTTAATTTTCGCCAATGACTCCAATGCTCTTGACCTTTGCCAAAACAGGCCATTTGAGGCCAATTCTGGGATTGACAGTCATCCAAATATCAAGTTTTGTGTAAATTGGCCTTGAGAGGAATGGGGGAACAAACAGACAGATAAAACAATATTTTAACCTTTGACCACAATGACATAGACCTTTGCCTAAACAAATCATCTAAGAGCAATTCTGGGATCAGTCTACATGCACACAACATGTTTGGTGGAAAGTGGCCCAAGTACCTCAGAGAAATAGTGAAAGAAGCAAACAAATTACGAGGGGATGTCGAAACGTTTTGAGCCTCGCACATTTTTCCCAGTCGGATATTACAATGTATCACACCTGATCTACATCAATGCCTTAGCTACTTATTTCATGTAGGATCATATTGCTCATTTCAGTTGTTGAGTCATAACACTGTGTGGAAGAGACATACCCTCCAGTGTCAGTCGTGGCATTCTGCTCCACCAGGACAACGCACCAGTCCACACCAGCCGGGTTGCCATGGACGCTGTGCGCGAGTGTGGCTGTGAACGTCTTCCTCACCCACTCTAGTCTCCAGACCTAGCCCCTAGTGACTTCCACCTTTTTCCCAGGCTGAAAAAATACCTTCGGGCCAGAGATTTGATGATGATGAGCTGACTGCTGCAGCGGAGGGCTAGTTAGGGGACCAAGATGTTGAGTTCTACCAATCATGTATCAATGACGGGCAAACTAGATGGAAGAAGAGTATGGAGTTGGAAGGGGACTATGTTGAAAAATAAAACATTATAAATCCAAATATCTTGCTCTTTCTGTTTGAGGCTCAAACCTTTTGATATCCCCTCGTGTAGTGTGACTGTTCCATAATCAAAATGTTTTGAGCCAATATGTGTATGTGAACAGCTCTGTTTTAAGTATGCCTTTGTTTATGGATCATACATAGTTGTTTTACCATTAGGTTTAGAGAGGTTCAAAGAACAATAAGTATATGTTTAATTTGAAATACCTTTTGTCCTTGTGTCCCCGCACAGATGCTGCAAAAATAACAGAGATTTTTGTGTGCACACAGTGACACCAAGGTGAGGAAACATCACTATATGTCACACTGACAAAGAGTCTGGTGCTGACAAGAGTGTTACAGAAGGAGAGATACAGCGAGGGAGTATGTGTGGTTACAGAATCTTCCACATAACTGAAATCTTGCAGAACTTCACCCACAGAAATCCAACTTTAGAAGGTAAATTCTCTGGTTGTCTAAATCACACAGGAAGGGCACCAACTTCAGCAAATACAACCCCTGGCAATAATTATGGAATCACCGGCCTTGGAGGATGTTCATTCAGTTGTTTAATTTTGTAGAAAAAAAGCAGATCACAGACATGACACAAAACTAAAGTCATTTCAAATTGCAACTTTCTGGCTTTAAGAAACACTATAAGAAATCAAGAAAAAAATTGTGGCAGTCAGTAACGGTTACTTTTTTAGACCAAGCAGAGGGAAAAAAATATGGACTCACTCAATTCTGAGGAATAAATTATGGAATCACCCTGTAAATTTTCATCCCCAAAACTAACACCTGCATCAAATCAGATCTGCTCGTTAGTCTGCATCTAAAAAGGAGTGATCACACCTTGGAGAGCTGTTGCACCAAGTGGACTGACATGAATCATGGCTCCAACACGAGAGATGTCAATTGAAACAAAGGAGAGGATTATCAAACTCTTAAAATAGGGTAAATCATCACGCAATGTTGCAAAAGATGTTGGTTGTTCACAGTCAGCTGTGTCTAAACTCTGGACCAAATACAAACAACATGGGAAGGTTGTTAAAGGCAAACATACTGGTAGACCAAGGAAGACATCAAAGCGTCAAGACAGAAAACTTAAAGCAATATGTCTCAAAAATCGAAAATGCACAACAAAACAAATGAGGAACGAATGGGAGGAAACTGGAGTCAACGTCTGTGACCGAACTGTAAGAAACCGCCTAAAGGAAATGGGATTTACATACAGAAAAGCTAAACAAAAGCCATCATTAACACCTAAAGAGAAAAAAACAAGGTTACAATGGGCTAAGGAAAAGCAATCGTGGACTGTGGATGACTGGATGAAAGTCATATTCAGTGATGAATCTCGAATCTGCATTGGGCAAGGTGATGATGCTGGAACTTTTGTGACTGCCTGAAGAGAACATGTAAATTTCCACAGTCATTGATGATATGGGCTGCATGTTAGGTAAAGGCACTGGGGAGATGGCTGTCATTACATCATCAATAAATGCACAAGTTTACGTTGATATTTTGGACACTTTTCTTATCCCATCAATTGAAAGGATGTTTGGAGATGATGAAATCATTTTTCAAGATGATAATGCATCTTGCCATAGAGCAAAAACTGTGAAAACATTCCTTGCAAAAAGACACATAGGGTCAATGTCATGGCCTGCAAATAGTCTGGATCTTAATCCAATTGAAAATCTTTGGTGGAAGTTGAAGAAAATGGTCCATGACAAGGCTCCAACCTGCAAAGCTGATCTGGCAACAGCAATCAGAGAAAGTTGGAGCCAGATTGATGAAGAGTACTGTTTGTCACTCATTAAGTCCATGCCTCAGAGACTGCAAGCTGTTATAAAAGCCAGAGGTAAATACTAGTGATGTGTTGGAGCGTTCTTTTGTTTTTCATGATTCCACAATTTTTTCCTCAGAATTGAGTGATTCCATATTTTTTTTCCCTCTGCTTGGTCTAAAAAAGTAACCGTTACTGACTGCCACAATTTTTTTCCTGATTTCTTATAGTGTTTCTTAAAGCCAGAAAGTTGCCATTTGAAATGACTTTAGTTTTGTGTCATGTCTGTGATCTGCTTTTTTTCTACAAAATTAAACAACTGAATGAACATCCTCCGAGGCCGGTGATTCCATAATTTTTGCCAGGGGTTGTACCTCCAACAAGAGTTTCCACATCCCGTCCCATGTTTAAAAGCATCTTTAAATTCCCTCCTTCTGGCAGATTCCCTCCAAAGTTAAGGTTATCCATTTCAGAGTTGTGTAAAAAAAACATATATATGATTCCTGTGAGTAATCCTGTTGGCAAGCCAACAAGCACACATGGATGAGAACTAAGCTTCCTTGGCAGAATTAAAAACCAGCGTGACAGACTTAATGGTGTTGCTTATAATACCCTAGTAATCACACTACAGATGCATCAGGGGAGAAAAAGCAAAAGGTATTACTACACCCTGAGGGTACGCTCTGTGATATTAGTGAGAAAACCACGTACACGATACGTGAAGTGACACTTGCTCTCATACCTGTCTCAGCTGATCATCATGCATCATGAGACATTATCCAGCTCATGAGCTTTTTCCCCACCTTCCTTGTCTGTATATATTATTGTAGTATGAGTCGTGCCTTACTCATAGCTTTTTATTTTCACCTACAGTAATCTTAACTGGTCACAAGGAAAAGAATAAACATTGAATATGACCAGACAGATAGACAGATGTGTCACGTTGCCCCACACTGCAGATGGGACCCCCTTGGCCACATAGAGAGTCTCCAGTCAACCAGACACCAAATACCACCACCTGGAGCTGCAGCATACCCTCAGGGAGAGGCGCACCAAACTATCCCACATGCAACACCAGACCAGGTCAGTGAGCCCAAGAGCACAACCAGTGTTCCTCCGAAGCAATACCTGCAAGACTACTAATCATCGTAGCACGATTACCAAAGGGGAATCACCCGTGATGTGCTCATATTTAGGGTGTTTCCATGTCCTTAATACACCATGCTCAGTCACCACTGACAAGTCACTCCACCCTCCATTCATCACCTGTATCTCCTACAGTGTTGCCACAGTTACTTTGAAAAACTAATCCAATTACTGATTACTCCTTGAAAAAGTAACTTAGAGTTACTTTATTAGTTACCTTCAGCAGCTGCCGACATGGCTGCTAACCCTAACCTGTTTTGCCAATACTCACTTTATAGTCATCCTTTCTTGACTTCAGTGAACATAAATACTTGTTTTATAAAATATAAATAAAGACATCTTTCTTGACCTCATATTTAAATGTTGACAGCACTGTAACGGCAAAACTTACAATTTCTAACCTACATTATTTATAAATGTAACTATTAAAATCTTTGTGACATTTTTCTAACATTTAAATTCTTTCTAAACATTTTAGTTGTTGAAATGATTATTATTACTATTATAAGTAGTATTAGTCGTTGCAATAGTATGAAAAAATGTCTTCAAAAGTGGCCCTGTAATCTGGGGCTGTTGTCAAAATTTAACAATGTTCCCATCATGTTGAAAACTATACCACATTATTTGTCTGATCATAAGGATTTGTAAAAGGTATAGTTTGGACAATCTATGATTGAATGTTCTGGAGTTATGGGGTAAAAACAACAAAAATTGTGACAAAGGTCAGTTTCAGTTTATACAGGTGTCAAAAGTTAAAGTTGCTCCAATTTCAGTAAAAATGATGCAAATTATTCCTTGAAAGAAAAGGATTAATAAATGAAATAGTTTTGACTGTGTTGAATGTTTGGTCTCCAAAGTAAAGGTCAAACAAGGTCAACGTCCATTGGATTCTGTGACTTCTGACATATGATACCCTGTAACATGATAACTAAGCATGACAGATGGTGCAAACTATACCTTTTTAGAACCCTATTAACCCAAACAATAAATTGCATCACCTCTTACCCAAATCGGAGCAGCTTTAACTTTTGACCCCTGTACAAACTGAAACTGACTTTTGCCACCATTTTTGTTGGTTTTACACCCATAACTCCATAACATTCAGTCACAGATAGTCCAAGCTATACCTTTTTGGAATTGTTATGATCAGACAAATAATGTGATATAGTTTTCAACATGATTGGAGCATTTTTAAATTTTGACCCCTGTGTAATCCTTCATTGACCCCTACCTGGCTGCAGCTACCACCCTGGGAGAGCAATCATACATTTTTGTGTAGGCCATGGTACACTGCGGCTGGATTCTAAGTGTTGTTTCTTCACCTTAAGTGGTACTAAAAACTTGCTTGGCCCATGGACTATATATATAAAACATCACTTACGTTGAGATTCTTTGGCACAGTGTGCGGCTCTGACCCGTATACGCCTCTCTCTGGAGTGTTCGTATCTTGTTTTCATGCACTGTTGGATTAAATTTCTAGACATACAAAATAACTCGGATGTCCAGAAGGCTGTGCACACCCTTTTGCCAGTACATGCACATTACTGCATAATACTGTATAATAGACAATACAATCCTTCACCATGAGTGGTCTGGTTTTCCGGCTGTGCTCTCGGCTGTAATAGTCCAATATAAAGCTACTTAACATTCACTGATAGCAGGCCTTGCAGAGCTGCTGTCCTGGTGCACCTGCCGACTATCTTTTGTAATTCACTGGTTAAGCCACTGCTTACAGCTGGTCTCCTGCCTGGTATTCCACCAAGGTCTGCTGAGGTTATTGCACCGGACCACAATATTGTCTCTGTATGACTGCTGGATTATTTATACTTTTATCCCTGTAGTCAAGTTTAATGGCACTCAGATTCTCTCCTCCTCATCCCCAACTGGTGTGGTGCCTGTCAGTCAGTCTGACGCCTCTTGTCTTTGTGCTGGGCGAGAATGGTGATGCAGACACAGAAGATAAGGAGAATGAAGGATAGGCTGATTAAAAGTGAAAGGGAGAAAAGGGAGAGGTGGCACAATGGTTGCAGAAACGATGGCACTATGATGGCGACAGCAGGTAAAAGGGGAGACGGAGGGGTGGCAGAGAGGAGGAGGATCAGGAGAAAAAGAGAAAAATCAGAGAGATGGACTGATGGAGACCTAAAAGAGACAGGAAATGGATTTATATTCACCGCTCATTCTGCGCTCCTTTTGACTTTTGGAAAGGAAGCAGATGTGGCTCCGTGAGCACGGCGGCCTCTATAGTCGCACTGTGATTCACAGGCTTACAAATGAATATGGAACAAGCCCAGTTCGCCACATTAGCAGGCTCATTTCCCACAGAGAGACAGACGTTCAGTCAATCCATCATTTTTTTCCAGTACTCTCACAGACAGGGTGGATGGCGGGTGACAATAAAAGAGGAGCAGGATGGGTGGTGGAAAAAAAAGAATGAGAAATGCACTGAAAGCGACTGAATGACAGAGGGAGGCTCACATCTCCGGCTTTAAAGTAATGCTGGGGAATAATGTGATCATTTGCATGGAAGAGAAGCTCAGTGATACACGGTCAAGCACCGTCGACACTGATCCATGCGAAAGGGTAATAAGACAGAGTCCGGATCGTCATTTTTGCTTCAAATGCTGCGTGTGCCGGAAAATTTCTCTTTAGCTCTACAACAGGTCCGAGGGAGTGAGGGGGGAGATCCTCCCTCAAGCAAGCAGTGACATATGGCAAAATGCAAGAAATGCTCTCAGTCCACATTATCATGAAGAATTCATAGTAAAACACACACAGAGTAATACACAAAAATTCATACATACGTATCTATGGAAGTAAATCTGTGCCAGAGTTTGAATTTGAATTTTTAAGCTTGAATGTTTTTAGCATCAAAATCAGAGTTTGAAGTTGAATTTCTAAGGTTGAATTTGTTTAGCATCAAATTATTCAGCCTCAAAAACTTCAACCTAAAACAAAATTGAACCTCAAAAATTCGACCTCAAAAAAAAATTCAACCTTAAAAAATTCAACCTCAAAAAAAACCTCAACCTTAAAAAAATTCAAACTAAAAAAAAAATTCAACCTCAAAAAAAATTCAACCTTAAAAAAAAATCAACCTCAAAAAAAATCATCCAACGTCACAGATTTACATCCATACATAAACACTGGATCATTGATACAGGGATCGATTGCTTCTCCCTGCTTTTTAATTTTTGAGGTTGAATTTTTTTAGGTTGAATTTTTTTTTTTTAGGTTGAATTTTTTTAGGCTGACATTTTTTAGGCTGAATATTTTGATACTAAACAAATTCAACCTTAGAAATTCAACTTCAAAGTGTGATTTTGATGCTAAAATTCAAACTGTGATGGCACAGACTTACTTCCATACATATCCCATGTATCAGTGGCGGATCTGGTGGCGGGGGGGTTCTTTCAGCTACTGACCAAAGATGTGATACAATATGGGAAAGGTCTTGATTGATTGATTGATTGCAGGATTAAAAGATTTCCTGTGCTTAAAATTAAAGCTATGCATTAAAACTTTAACTATACAGCATATTTAGCTTCCAAGACTATCTCTGAATGCAGGAAAAAATGGAGAGAGACTTAACAAATTGCTCCCAGACCCCCTGGTTTAATTACTGTTATACTAACCCCAACATTAACCACGCACGTTACACATGTACTTGGAAATTTTGAGGAATATGCATGAAATGTTGAGCTTTACATATATCATACATATATTTACATATATCATACGAAATGCATCATGAATGACAAAAGTAGTTAAAATTTTTTTAAAGCGCATTAAAGGGGACATATTATACAAGCTTTTCAATGAGCTATGACACTGGGGTCCATGAGAAGCTAGATTGTGACCATTTTTGTAATTTTACTACTATACACAACTCAACTTTTAGCTTTAATTCAAGGGGCTTAACAAAAATATACCATGGGATCTGGAAAAAACCTTCAAAGACTCCAATACAGAGTAGCTAGAATTCTGATACGAATACATAAATAGGAGCACATCACACCTATTCTCCATAACCTTCACTAGCTTCCCATCAACTACAGAATCCATTTTAAGATTGCTCTCATCACTCACCAATGCATCCATGGCAATGCCCCCACATACCTCAAAGACCTCATCACTCCCCACACATCCTCCTGTTTCCTCTGTTCATACAACACTCATCTTCTCCATCCTCCTCACACCAAGCTTCACAACATGGGAGACAGGGCCTTCTGTTCAGCTTCCTTTCATATTTGTAACTCCCTCCCTGACCATCTGAAGGCTCCACAAACTCTGGAAGCTTTTTTAAAAAGCCTCAAGATGTACCTGTTTAGACAGGCCTCTCACACATCTCAATTGAATCTGATGTAGTCTTTGTATTCTATTTTATTATTTTATTTTGGTTTTATTCTATTCTGCTGACTGTTTATTGTATATCTTAAACATTTGTGTTTGTTTTCTCTTGTTTATCCATGGTTTTATTTTATTATTTTTCCTGTAACACTGAGATTTTATTAATGAAAGGTGCATTATAAATGAAATTTATTATTATTATTATTACTATCATGATATTGTTGAACGTGTTGTCATTGAACGTCACGTTACACTCCTTTTGTGTAAACCAATCAGTTCTGTTGATGAATGTTTATTTTCTTTTATGAGTGGAAAAATGATCTAATTACATGAATCTGAAAATGCCAGAAGTGTCTTACTGTGGAAAACCTAAAGGATGATGTCATCGTCCTGCCTCTGTAACAGGTTGTTAACAGTGTAATTTTACAGTGTAATCTGTCTTTTTTCTTCTTCTTCTTTTTCTTCTTCTTGGTGGTGGGACAAAGTGCTGCCGTCCTCCAGCTCAGTCTGAGAAACTCACCCAGAGCAGACAGACACTGAGGAATTTCTTTAAAAAACCTTTTAAAAAAAAACCTTAACAAGTAACTTCCATCATAAGAAATTAACACATTTCCAGACTTCATCTTCCAAAACAAGGGTGTCATGTGGAGAACAGTTTTTAGATGTGATGATGAATCCTGGCAACAGGTCAGATTAAAAGACTATTTAATCCGCGAGCCGGCTTTTGTTGCTAGATTGATTAGCTCCACGTCTTCTTCTCCATTTTTTGTAGAAGTGTTACAGTGCTACATATAGGCCTGGCATACAGTAGTGTTCAGAATAATAGTAGTGCTATGTAACTAAAAAGATTAATCCAGGTTTTGAGTATATTTGTTATTGTTACATGGGAAACAAGGTACCAGTAGATTCAGTAGATTCTCACAAATCCAGCAAGACCAAGCATTCATGATATGCACACTCTTAAGTCTATGAAATTGGGCTATTAGTAAAAAAAAAAAAAAAAAAGTAGAAAAGGGGGTGTTCACAATAATAGTAGCATCTGCTGTTGATGCTACAAACTCAAAACTATTATGTTCAAACTGCTTTTTTAGCAATCCCGTGAATCACTAAACTAGTATTTAGTTGTATAACCACAGTTTTTCATGATTTCTTCACATCTGTGAGGCATTAATTTTGTTGGTTTGGAACCAAGATTTTGCTTGTTTACTAGTGTGCTTGGGGTCATTGTCTTGTTGAAACACCCATTTCAAGGGCATGTCCTCTTCAGCATAAGGCAACATGACCTCTTCAAGTATTTTGACATATCCAAACTGATCCATGATACCTGGTATGCGACATATAGACCCAACACCATAGTAGGAGAAACATGCCCATATCATGATGCTTGCACCACCATGCTTCACTGTCTTCACTGTGAACTTTGGCTTGAATTCAGACTTTGGGGGTCATCTCACAAACTGTCTGCGGTCCTTGGACCCAAAAAAAAAAAAACAATTTTACTCTCATCACTCCACAAAATATTCCTCCATTTCTCTTTAGGCCAGTTGATGTGTTCTTTGGCAAATTGTAACCTCTTCTGCACATGTCTTTTATTTAACAGAGGGACTTTGCGGGGGATTCTTGCAAATAAATTAGCTTCACACAGGCATCTTCTAACTGTCACAGCACTTACAGGTAACTCCAGACTGTCTTTGATCATCCTGGAGCTGATCAATGGGTGAGCCTTTGCCATTCTGGTTATTCTTCTATCCATTTTGATGGTTGTTTTCCGTTTTCTTCCATGAGTCTCTGGTTTTTTTGTCCATTTTAAAGCATTGGAGATCATTGTAGATGAACAGCCTATAATTTTTTTGCACCTGCGTATAAGTTTTCCCCTCTCCAATCAACTTTTTAATCAAACTATGCTGTTCTTCTGAACAATGTCTTGAACGTCCCATTTTCCTCAGGCTTTCAAAGAGAAAAGCATGTTCAACAGGTGTTGGCTTCATCCTTAAATAGGGGACACCTGATTCACCTGTTTGTTCCACAAAATTGACGAACTCACTGACTGAATGCCACACTACTATTATTGTGAGCACCCCCTTTTCTACTTTTTTTTACTAATAGCCCAATTTCATAGCCTTAAGAGTGTGCATATCATGAATGCTTGGTCTTGTTGAATTTGTGAGAATCTACTGAATCTACTGGTACCTTGTGTCCCATGTAACAATAAGAAATATACTCAAAACCTGGATTAATCTTTTTAGTCACATAGCACTACTATTATTCTGAACACTACTGTATGTACGACAGAATTTTCACACGGTTTCACAGGATCTTTCTTGAATGGAACACTTTTTGAAAATGACAAAGAAAAAGACTGTATAGGAGAAGTTCAATTTCATCTTAGACAAGGCCTTAAAAATATGGGATGAAATTAACCCTATTCAGGACTTTTGGGGTCCATTGGACCCCATGGCAATTGCTTTCTCCATACTGTGCTCACTAAAGTCCTGAATAGGGTTAAATTAAAATAATAAATAAGGAATTTTTTTTTTCTTTGGGGTGCTATGACAAATCCATGGGGAGCTCTAGCACCACGCTGGCGCTGCCCATGGCTGGGAAATATAGGTCCTACAGCATGTCCTGGATCTTCCTTCTCCCAGTTGGACGTGCCTGGAAGACCTCCCAAGAGAGACAACCAGATGTCCAAACCACCTCAGCTGGCTCATTTCAATGCAAAAAAGCAGTGGCTCTACTCTGAATACCTCCTTGATATTTGAGCTTCTCATCCTGTCAACAGTGCAAGACCAGATACCTGATGGAGAAACCACAATGGTGTCCAAAATCTTGTTCTTTCGGTCTCTATCAAATGCTTACGACCATAGCTGAGGTTGGAAGCATAAATCAACTGGTACATCCAAAGTGCGACCTTTTGGCTCAGCTCTTTCCTCCCTGTGGTGGTCCACTGCAGTGTCCACGGCACCTGAGACATAGCGCCGACCCTTCTATCAAGGTCATGTGCCATCTTATCCCCACTCATGAACAACACCCCATGACATTTGACTTCCTCCACTTGGGGCAATAACTCTCCCGTGACCCAGAGGGGACAATCCACCCTTTTCTGACAAAGGGCCGTGGACTCAGATCTGGAGGTGCTGATCCTCATCCCAGTCCTCCCTAACCCTCAGTGTGCATCACACATCACCATCTGATGAAGCCAACTTGAACCACATCATCTGCAAAAAGCAGATATTCAACTGTAAAAGTAAGTAAAATGTGATTTTGCAGACTATGTCTTCTTTTAGGCAATCACATTTTTTTCCTGTTTCACCAACTAATCCAAACTGTTCGACACGGGTTCAGGTGAGGCTCATGCTCCTGCCTTCAAACAAAAAATTAAGTCAAATTTTGCTGAACATGCATCCCGGTTAAAACAAGTAAGCAGAAATGAGATGCAGAAGATCTTTGATTTTTCCAGCCTGAACATCCTGCAGCATTCAGCTATAATACAGATACTGATGCAGAAGGTCGCCCCGATGCAGAGATGGAGATCAGGCTGTATACATACTCAGTGCAGCAGAATGATTGAGCGATCTAATGCGTCAAATAATGTGTAGTTTACACTTATAACACCCAGATACCTTATGCAGCAAATGCAGTCAGGGAGAGATCCAGCTGCAAGATGCAGCAGCAAGCAGTATATAAGGACACACACACACACACACACACACACACACACACACACACACACACACACACACGTACTCAAACTCCTATAGGAGCAGCAGCCTGCACCTGAAAAATAACTATACTGCTGACACGCCAACATCAGCTGTCTCCATGAGGGGGAGGGGGAGGAGTGACGATGGGAAAGATGGTAAACTGGGGAGAATACAGATGGAAAGAATACACAGAGGACATGATAGAAGAAAGAAATCCAAAAGAAAACCAACAGAAATGAATTAATCAGTGTCCCTGCAGCAATACTGGAGTCCTGCATGTCTCAGGAGCATTTTTCCTTCTCAAACCATAACACTGATTCATAAGTTCTATTGTTACATTTTATACCTTTCATCAAAAACTGAGCAAAAATGTCCTGCTCAAACGTGCAGTTTGGATGAGTTAGTCTGCGTCATGTGCCATTTATGCACCCTTCTGTGATACGGTGGTCATGAGAGGCCACAAGCCACCATACTGGAAAAAAATCTGATATTGCATAAAGGCTTGGGCAGTCATGACACTATATGGCAATCTTTACTCCTAAATACAGAGGTGAGTATTGTCTAAAACAAACACCTGGATCAGTGAAGTTCAACACTTTTTCATACCTCCATGGATGCCATTGAGTTGATTTGTTTTTGGTACTTTTTAAAAATCAATGTTTGTTTGATAGATAGATAGATAGATAGATAGATAGATAGATAGATAGATAGATAGATAGATAGATAGATAGATAGATAGATAGATAGATAGATAGATAGATAGATAGATAGATAGATGGATGGATGGATGGATGGATGGATGGATGATAGATAGATAGATAGATGGATGGATGATAGATAGATGGATGGATGGATGATAGATAGATGGATGGATGGATGATAGATAGATAGATAGATAGATAGATAGATAGATAGATAGATAGATAGATAGATAGATAGATAGATAGATAGATAGATAGATAGATAGATAGATAGATAGATAGATGGATAGATAGATGGATAGATAGATAGATAGATAGATAGATAGATAGATAGATAGATAGATAGATAGATAGATAGATAGATAGATAGATAGATAGATAGATAGATAGATAGATAGATAGATAGATAGATAGATAGATAGATAGATAGATAGATAGATAGATAGATAGATAGATAGATAGATAGATAGATAGATAGATAGATAGAATAGGTAGTACATTATCACAAATAAAGTTACTGGAGTTTTTTGTTTGTTTGGTCGGTTGGTTTTTATTTATTTATATGTTTCTTATTTTTATTTTATTTTTTTAGAGATGCCATCACAGACGTACACTCTTGTAATCGCCTTTGTTCTATGCATGTGTTTGTATTTATGTTTGCAAGAATGCCTAACCAGATTTTTATCCAACTTGGCATGAAAAATGTGCTGAAGGATGGGAAGATATCTGAGTTTGGCTAACATCAGTCAACTATCGAGGACAAATTTGGCAATGGTAAATTTCCAGCCCCATGCTAATATCCTGGAAAATGCTGAATTTTATGGAGTTCCGATATTTGGGACTGCGTAATAGCCCATGAAACATTTCCTCTAGATACCTAATAGTCTGAAATGCAGATGTGGCGTCACTGCGCGCTATGAGTACTTTTATATGTTTGTTTGTTTGGTAAATCTGATTGCTTTTGGTACTGTGATTCTTCTTGTTTGTGGAGTTAGCACGTTGCTTGCTGCAGCAAGTTTTCAAATAGGTAATGCACATCTGGTAATAATTTGCAAAGTTTTTAATTAAAAGTAAGTTTGTGATTCAACCCATTTTATAGCTTGGTAATAACACACTTCTGTGAACATTTTAATGCCACAAAATTTGCCTTCATGAAAAATATATGTAATAGTACTACATATTAAATTATTGTTAGCTTTATGAGTATGTAATGAACTTTAAATTACTTTGAGCATAAATTGCACCCCATAAACAAACCTGCCTTATTATTGCTTTACACAAACCAACACTTATTACACACAATTATTCACCACAGTGAGCACCGCTCACTTCACCCAAGCGTTACAAGTCTTCACACCTAAATAATCCTTTTGGAAATGTAGACACGCTGTACATTATATGGCATATCTTGGCTCCATATGGCAGTGATGCAGAGCAAAGCCATGCAATATGTCATCTCTAACGTGTCACTACTCGCCCCTGCGGCATGCATCTGCCTCTATCGTGCATGTTAGTGCTCAGAACTGTATATTATAATAGATACACAGCTGCCGTTACCAATCCCACACCATAATAACTGACATTAGCTCTTGCCTCGCCATATGGCTCTGACTCACTTATGTTATACGCTAATTCTGGCACGCAGGACAGCAAAGATCAGCACAACATTTATTCATATTTAACAAGGAAGTGAGTTTAGCCTGGAGTGAAAGCAAGCGTGTGATTAAAATGCCAGATCACCAACCAAAGTAAATGGAGAAGGCTCCAAACTCACTTCAAAGTGATGACTGCGCTTCTGTGCACCTGTGTCAGATAGCGACTGAAATTTAAACAGTGCATTTGATCAATTTAGTGTTGATCCATTTTTATGCAGCACAATAGGAACATCCAGCATTTAGAGTGCAACTGCTTTCACTTCATCACAGCTAGTTATCAGCTCTGAGGGGTTTGGAGGGAAAGTTTCTGACAGACATGGCGCCACATCATTCAAGGGGCGCTACTTTTACCAAACTGATTTGGTGTGATGCAGTGCAGTCTGATACAATTCTCTGTTTAATGCAGACATTTATTTTCTATGATAAATTTGAATAAAACAACAGTGCTTACTTTCAAATACATATTTCATGAAAAAACTGGTTTTACTACTCTGCTGCAGCATTGGTGCAGCAGCAGAGTAGTTAAAACCTGTATGTATTTGAAAAAAAACAGGTTTTTATGACTATGCTGCAGCACATTGGTGCTGCTTCCGCTCACCTTTTGTTCACCACTGGGGGCAGCACCATATAAATTAGTATAGAAGAAGGCCAGAAGAAGCTAGCTGTGGTTAACATCTTAGCATAGCATACATTTCTATGTTTTGACATCCGTTTTTGTTGTTTTTATTGTTGATCTCCTCGTTTTCGTCCTTAGTTTGTTCCGTTTCAAGTCCATTGTGAATCAGAGATGTGGATTCATTCAGCTCAGTGGTTAAATGTTTAGTAAGGTGGAAGCAATGTAGTGCACACTTCTGTCCAGTTGGTGGAGGTAAAGCACAAACAGGATGCCAACTGCTAATAAAGTTACCAAAAGAAGAATGCAGTAGAAGACAACTGGATAAGTTGGTTCCACTCCTCCAGCCAAGGAAAAGGAGTCGGTATCGGGTTATTTGGTCACGTGACATTTAGTCAGGATTCTGACATTTTGTTGATTGGCTGAGACATGCCGCTCTCTGATTGGCTGCAGCCTTTGTTTACAATGTTTCAAAATCAAAATGGCGTCAATGCAAGGAGGATGGTAAGTTGGTAGCACGCCTCAAACCTCCAAATGTTTTCGGTTGCCGTGCGAATTCCAGACACACAAAGCAAATACCTGGTTTCCATTTTGGTTTGACAGGGGTGAGATAAACTCCCACCCCGACATTTGCGACATTTTGCATCTAGTTTGTCTCACTTTTCAAGTCTTTTGGTTATTGTTCACATTTTCCGCAGTTACACCACAGCCAATCATAGAGCATGGCGTGATAGCCAGTAGTGGCCAACGTATCAGATGGACCAATCACAGCCATGTTTTCAAAAACACGCTACCAGTCTCTTTGCACAAGAGACTGTGGTACCAGTGCTAACAACTGGAAAACAAACAAAAATCTGCAGACACTACAAGGAGTGAAGTGACATCCTTTTGAAAAAAGATTTTTGTGGATTTGAAGTGAAGCAGAGCATTGATATGTTTCTGAAACTAGCCGCCACACTGCTGGTGAGCTAAGAACCATTGAATAAAATACTGGCCATCAACCTTGTTGACAAGTCACTTACAAAACAGACTACAGAGGGACTGAGGAGAGACTTATTCCGATCAGTCCAAAGATGTTTCCACTGGAAGAGATATAGATGTTTGAAGCTGGATCAGGACATCCCAACTATTTCCAGCCTGTGAAAAATGATGTGTTAATAAGCATGACATTTCCCAGCTAACATAGGACAGATGTGTTCTATTCAAATGGAAAATGTTGGCAAAACTCATTTTGATCCGAACAAAAATCGCACCACAAATGTACCCGAGCAAACTGAAAAGCTCCATTAACGCTAATGAGTTTGAAAATGATTAATATGCAAATTACTTGCTTGAATTATTCACCTCTGTGTGTAATGGAGAGATCAAAATGTCATACCAGGTAGTACAAAAAAGATGAAAAACATGAAATTCTGAGTGCAAAATGTTTTCGGCGGCGGTATGCCAGGCGATAAGGGAGGCCCGCGGGAGCTAAGCTAAGCTAGCAGACATGCCAGCCAGAACAGGCTGTAACTCTATCAGTAACATCTCCTGACACCATAAAGGCCTCTTCAGCCGTGCAGAGCGTCGTGGTGAGTGCGGCCCCGTGTCAGCTGCTAAACACATCCCCGAATGTGACGGCGAGAGAGGCGAGGGTGAAGAAAAGAGAGTGGAAGAGTGAGCAAAAAGTAAGAAATTGATAGGGAGGAGGAGGAGGGGGAGGGATGGGGGGGGGGTGTTGGGGGGGTTCCGCTTCCCTGCTCTGTTCTGCCCTAATGCTGACACTCATTGGAACTGTCAGTCGCAAACCTGCTGCTGCACAACACACACAAACACACACACACACACACACACAAACTGACTGAGACAGACTTAAGCTCACGCTCACCTGAGCTCAAATTAACAAAGACCCACATGTGCATGAATACACTGGCACATGTGCCTTATACAGTGTGTACACACCTGCCATCACATCCACAAACGTGCACGCACACAGAAGACAGTTGCACACCAGAGAGAACAGTTCATGCTACGCTTGTGAGCTGAATAAAAATTTCACTGGTCTAGAAAATAGCGGTAAACCCAGACGACTTTGGTCAGCGTTTCCACACGGATGAGCACCAAACAGAGGAAGAAGGATGAGGAAAAGCAGGCTTAGGTGTGTAGGTGTGTGTGTGTGTGTGCACGTTCTGGAGCAATGCAGTTTTTACTTTGTAAATTTACTCCAGATGATTCAGCACACATAGGAACTGTGGATTAATTACTATGTTTAGATAATAGTGTGCAACACATATTTATCATCACAATGACTTGTTTTTAATGTAATAGCTGTGTAAATATCAATGCAGCATTGGGCTGAAATCTAAGCAGATGTGTCTTCGCATGAATGGAGGAAGAGCGATTGTGCGTTTGCATGGCCTGAGCGAGTTAAAAGCCAGATGCCTCTGCCACCTTGCGCTCATCTCGAGGTAGCCTGCAGCAGGCTTGATGCACGTCTGGGACCAAATATAAAAAGAATTACTCTGAAATACCAGGAGTTGAGGTGGGAATGTTTGCCATCCCTTCCACACTGGCAGACGGATGAGGTCCATCAGGATCAAAACCTCAAGACACAAAAACAGCTTCTTTCCGTCCACAGCTAGATTAATTAAATAATGCCAGAAACCCCATTTACCCTGTCCCCCCCCCACACTCCCACAAAGTACAGATTGATCATCCCTGCACTGAAAGGTACTGTACATCTTCATGCCTTTGCACAGCCCCATTCCACTATGTTATATTTATTTTACAGTGAACATAGTTATTCCTATTTGCTTATTTGTCTATTTGACTCCTTTACTTTACTTTACAGAAATATTTTTTTTTTATTGTCGTTTACACACCAATGACACCAGATCAAATTCCTTGTATGTGAGAACTTACTTGGCAATAAATTCGATTCCGATTCTGACACGTCGTAATGAGCCCATTGAACCAAGCATGGCAGTGCTGAGGTGGCTCCTGGAAAAAAAGAATAAATTATAGAACGCAATGCTAAAGTGCCCTCGACCGTATGAGCATAAAATAGGGAACGTCACATATAGTTTCACTTGGCCAACTCATGCAGTAGCGCCAATATACTGCCCTGGTGGACAAACCCCAACATAAAATGTGACCTTTTTATTTTGAAAGTAGGCCAGAGAGGTCAGCTACCTTCAATGTCCTGCAAGTTCATTATCCTGAGATTATATCCTGTAAATATAATGATGCAACAACTGAGAGAATGGATGTAATGAATGAAAGAGTGTGTTGAAAGAATGTGACCTTTTGACCACTTAAAATTGGTCACAGTTAGCTATATTTGAATATATCCAAGGTCTGTGTCCCAAGAATGTTCCCTGTGAATTTGAAGACTCTGGCAGTAATAGGACTGGACTTATGCTGAGCACAGACAGATGGATGGATGGACAGATGGACAGACAAACACAAAGCCTTCGCAATACCCTATGGCCATATTTTGACCTTGGATAAAAATAAAATAAGTACTTCTCCTGACTTTTGCCCACTTACAACAGAATTATATTTGTCTACCTTTGTTTTGGTTTTGTTTGTTTGTTTGTTTGTTTGGGGGGAGAGGGGTTGCTGATCCCATAAATGAAACTAAAAACTGTGGTCACACCCAGACCATGGGTTTTGTGATCTGTTAAACGGAAGCAGCTTCGATTTTACACATATTGTATACGATTCCTGCTTCATGCACAATTCGACCACATTCTTACTATGTGTGAAGAGGCCCTATCATTTAGTTGAAGATACAAGCAGTAAATCTGGTGTACACTTCTAACAAGTCATTTTCTTTTTTTAAAAAAAAAAGCTGTTAGCCACATGAAAATAAGGTTATTCATTTTTGTTTTTGTTTTGTTTTTGTTTTTTTTTGGGGGGGGGGGGGGGTTGCTGATCCCACAAATGATCCAATCTATAACTAAAAACTGTGGTCAGATCCGGACTGTGATTTTTTTGATCTATTAAACACCTAATTATTTGACAGACTTGAGAAGAATGGATTGGAATGTAAAGTCTACTGTAATTAAAAAGGGACTGATTCTGTACTCTAACAAAAATGGCATGTGAAGTTCCTCAGGGATCAGTTCTTGGTCCTCATTTAGTTTTGACATCTTTCATTTGGCAAAAATTATTCAAGAAAACAGTTTGTCACCATAATCATGCAGATGACAACTAAATAACACAGTGATAAACAAATGACTACAGCCATTTGCACTCAACACGTTACTGAGTAAATGTCTGAAAAATCTTCCCCAAAAATCATGTTGGACATCTTGACAGAATTCTTAATTCTGATGTAATTTTAGCTGCCACATCAAAATACTTATAAGAAAAACACTCCTGCTCCTCTGAATTTAAATATATAAGAAAAGGAACCAAATCAGTCCAAGTTGCTGCACTTACTTTCTGTTAAATAGAGAATATAATTTAAAATCCTGCTACTGATTCATAAAGACATAAATGGTTCAGGACCAAAATGCATTTCAGACGTGTCCCGGTGTTAGAAACCCTCTGAGCTCACCGGGTCCCGGTCTACATTGGTCTCAGCATCATGAGTAAACACGGGGTAGCAGCTTTTGGTTTTTGTACAGAAATAATTTAGAATAAACTTTTAGTAACCTGGTTTTTGTCTCATTTCATATATATCAAGGCTGAAAACTTTCCTGTTCAGAGCCATATCTGTTTATATGTACTGCACCGCTTTTACTTTTTAAAACTTGTGAAATATTTTTCCCATGTGGCTGTTCACCGCATTGCGTGACGTTTACACATTTGTCGTTTCCGACGCCGCCTTCAATTTGTCACATTAAATTACAGCGTCGCCACACAGACGTAATCAGTATTGTTGGAAATATGCATCTTTATTTAGTCACAGTTTCTACAACATTTGTTAGACATGGTTGTCAAGCACCATTACCAAAAGAAATTCATGTCCCAGGAGACAATCATTTCAAAATGTGCCTGCGTCTTTGCTGCTGCAATGAGTCAGGTTTCTCACAGGAAACATTAAAGCACCTGCAAACTTGGGTTCACATTTTCAGAATTGCTTTTTTGCATAAAATGTGCAAAGGAAAAGTAAACATTATTATCATTCACTAAGATTCCAACACTTCATTGCCCGTTTTTTCAACAAAATTGATTTGCTACAATATGTAATTATGTATTGAGGTGGCAAATGAAAAACAAAAAATAAAGGTAGTCATTTATTTCCAACTCACTCCTTTGCTGAAACATGAATGCCTCTCTCTGTCTCTCTCTCTCTCTCTCTCTCTCGCTCTCTCTCTGTCTCTCTCTCTCTCCCCCTCTCCCTCTTCCTCTCATGTTCCTTAAAACCAGGCTTGATATGAAATCAGCTGCCTCGTCTCATCTCAGATCCAATTTAATGTCTCTGTATGGTGCAGCACCTGCCTATCTACTCCAGTGATTCTTTCCATTAGCTAACAAATGCCCTCCATTATACAGTATAAAACCACTGGAACACCCAAATATATATGCAAATTTTTTTACTCAATGCCCAGACGCTGGGTCCAGGATAGCAACCACCCAGGTAGGAAACTGATCCATCTTCACCTCTCAAACATAGCCATCTATCTGCTGCAGCCAGGTGAAACCTGGGCATAGTGTTGGCCTTCTGCAGCTGCTGGGATCCTCAACCCAGCTAACAATTTGACGTTGCCGGAATGTTGCACAGAAGTTGCAATGACGTTGTAGCAACGTGAATTTGTAGACCCACCACAATGTTGCTGCAACGTTGTCAGCAACGTTGCTGACAACATTGTAGCAATGTTGTGGGGAGTCTACAAATTCACGTTGCTACAACGTTGTCAGCAACCTTCCAGCAACGTTGCATTTACGTTGTGTGTTACCTGGGAACACTGAGGCCCAGAAGAACACACCACATGGCCAAAATGTTACAGCAGACGTTCCTTCACAAGTGCAGCAGATAAGTGTAAGGGCCCCTTCACACATAGTATGAATAAGTACCATTCTGGGCAAATCACGGAGGATCACAAAAACATCGAGCCGACGGGCAGGCATGCATGATCCCGCTGCGCTGGTATCATGCACATGATGGTGTCATGTGAGACACATGCACCACATGTGTTGCTTTGCAACTCCACACTCGTGAGGGCACTTAGACAAATTTCACATCCAGCTCGAAAGTGATCGCCTGCTGACTGTTGCCATGTTAATAGCGCAAATGGCCACACATTTTCTAAGTGACAAGCGAGCAGTGTTAGATGTTCGCGTGTGCCACCTGGAATTTGGCCGACACCTGCCGTGAGAGGGGTCAAATGGGCTCTCACAGGGCACACTCTGTCTTTCAGCCGCTGGTGTGCGCAAATAGTTGTAGCAACAGGTGTGCGAGACGTTGGAAGCAGCTTCGATTTTACACATATTGTATACGATTCCTGCTTCATGCACAATTCGACCACATTCTTACTATGTGTGAAGAGGCCCTATCATTTAGTTGAAGATACAAGCAGTAAATCTGGTGTACACTTCTAACAAGTCATTTTCTTTTTTTAAAAAAAAAAGCTGTTAGCCACATGAAAATAAGGTTATTCATTTTTGTTTTTGTTTTGTTTTTGTTTTTTTTTGGGGGGGGGGGGGTTGCTGATCCCACAAATGATCCAATCTATAACTAAAAACTGTGGTCAGATCCGGACTGTGATTTTTTTGATCTATTAAACACCTAATTATCCGACAGACTTGAGAACTGGATTGGAAGGTAAAGTCTATTGTATTTAAAAAGGGACTGATTCTGTATTCTGTAACAAAAATGCCATGTGAAGTTCCTCAGGGTCAGTTCTTGGTCCTCATTTAGTTTTGATATCTTTCAACTGGCACAAATTATTCAACAAAAACAGTTTGTCACTATAATTATGGGTGGTATAATGTTGAAGTCTTTGTTTCATCTGTTCAACAGTCAATTTCAATTTATTTCATTTACATAGAACCAAATCACAACAAAGTTGCCTCAAGGTGCTTCACACAAGTAAGGTCTAACCTTGTCAACCACCAGTCTATTCTGGAAGTTTTGAGTCTTCATGCATTGATATGGGAGAAAGGCAAACTCCATCACAGAGAATCTCTCTCTGTGTGCTATCCTTACTTGCCATCTTACTTGCCATCTTTTAAAAATGGCAGCCATCTTGAAAATTGAAATGGCTATCAGCTTTTTTGCAAAATGCAGACCAAGAAGTAATTGTGCCAGATTTGGTTCTTATATCACAAAATTAACAATACTTAACAACAATTATGATATGCATTTATCTGCTGGACTACACAATGCAAATGATACTCTTGTTAGGTTCTGCCCTGTCTTCCCCTCTGTTTTCCCTGTCTCTGTGTTCAGTGTCTGTGTGCTGGGCTGGGCGTGGCTTAAATTGTTTCTACTCTGCCTCAACCTAATCAATCTCCACCTGCTCCTCATCTTCACTGATTGCTTCCACCTCAAGCTACAGCATTTAGTAAACCCAGTCTCACTCTCCATTCATCGCCAGTTCATTGTTGTAACCACCGTGGTAACTATTTGGCCAGCCTGAACTTTCGAAGCTTGGTTGTATGCAATATTTTTGTTGCTCCTTGGTTGTAACCCCTGTGTTTTTTCTCTCTTTTTTTTTTTTTTCTCGAGCCCAGCCATGCTCACCAGTCCTGTCTGCTCTGCTCAGCTTAATGTTTGTCCTTCCCTGCTTACCATGTGGAAACCCTGTACTTTTCGAAATAAACTCCTTGTTGAACTTATATCTGTTTGGAGTCTGTTGTGTGGGTTGTGTTTCTGTTTGGAGTCTGTGCTTAACAACTCTTTATCTATGTCTCCCAAAGCAACTGTTCATTTGGCACAAAGTCATTTCAGTGGTACCCAAGAATCCTCCAAAGAGACCTTGTAGCAAAGACATCTGTTCCTGTAAATGAGCCATTTGCATGTTTTTGATACTTTCTGTGCAGATGCATTTCTTCACCAGAAAATATCTCATTTGATTATGCCATCTATAATCTATCAACCATAGTGATCCTTCACATTCTTTCCCCTCTTACAATCAATTTTGTGTTTTTCTCTTTCTTTTCTTCCTTTGAATCCCAAAAGTGAAATATGTGCTTTCTTGTTGTTGTCTGTCATATCCATGTGGTGTCTCTGGAATTTGCTTTGCAACAGAATGCATACAAAACTACGTGACCCCAGCCTTACTTTCATGTCATAGCAATGAGGGATTTTCCAATAATATATGCAGCATTCTGAGCAGTTTTGGTTTAAATCTGCTCAAATCAGCCAATTCTGCCAAAGTACATGGTATTATTTGCTATACCTTTGGTGAATGATCCTGTAAGTATCATTTGTTGTATTTGTCAACACATTTGAGGGATTTGCCACTCAGAATGGGTCACAATGGTGAAGTTCTATATAAGGCTGTATGACATTTTGCAGTCTAAGTATATGGACTATCAACAGGTGTGAACAAGCAGCCTGCTTGCAAATTTTGAGTTGCCTAGAGTATGCAACAGCTAACTGTGGCCAGAGAAACATTAACAGGTTTAGATATGCAGATTTGAAAATCAAAGATGCTTATTTTTAATGACCTCATGGTCCACCTGCAGTACTTTCAAAGCCCACCAGTGGCCTGTAGCCCACACTTTTGGAATCATTGCATTTAATCAGTATATTAATCAGCATTTTGGTGTTTTGTTTTGTTTTGTTTTATGTGTGACCAGTGTGAATATTTAATATTTGCTGGCTCACAGTTTGTCTTCACCCACCTCAAAATTTAACAGCAGCCCATGTTCATTAATTTTTGAGTAATCCTCCAAAAACTGCTACCAGAAGAAAGTTTCAGCAGCAGTAATACACACAGAGACGAGTGTCAAGCTTGAGTGAAACTCTCACATGCACACACCCTGAGCACGCACACCTCGTTCTCCGGCTTTGATCCGAAGGAGACGTCGCTACGTTATATGAATAAACCAATAAGCAGCAAAAAAGTGAAACAGATGGGAAAGGAAAGGCACTGGCAGAGTGAGGACAGAGAGGAACAGAGAGAATATAGAGTTGTTGGAGATTCCTGACATCACTCATCTCCATCAGTTTTCAAAGGCGAGACAGCTGGACAGACTGCTTATGCAGCAATACCCTTCTGTGTCCATCTTTCTCTCTCTTTCTGTCTGCCGCCTGCCTCTCCTCCACCCTCGTTGCTTACTCACACCTCCTCCGCTGCTTTGGACATCTCTCGCCTCCCTCTCTGTTCCACAGCTTGTCTCTTTGTCTGTTTTCCTCCCCCTTTCTCCTCCTCCCTGTGTCCTCACCTCCACATCTCTCTCAGTATGGCCTTCTTCTACTTCGTTCCCCCATCCTTCCTCCATCTCACTTTCTTGTCTTAGAATGTCACTTATTTCTCTCTTTTCATATAAACATGTCTGTCTTTTTTCTCTTTTTTGTGCACTGCCAAGGAATTGCATGTTGTCACATTCCTCTGGGGATGAGACCTGATCATCACACCTACATCTCCACCCTTATGTTGTTTAAAACTGAATGTTTTTCCACAGTGACTGGACTGCAAAACCTGCCAACAACCTCTGGTGGGAGATAAACCCAGCGTGCATGTACTGATGGTGCCAGAGGAAACCCATGCACACAAGTGGAGAACAGGTAAAACCCACACCGAAAGGGACTTTGTTGCATCCAAAACCGCAATCTTAAGGCCACTCATGAATCTTGCTGGTATGAAATGAATGTACAAGTCAAGTGCTATATATGCTATAAGGCCGTTTGCATTGATGCTTATCCCTGGATTCCATAGCGTGAAGCAGATGAGAGTCTATGACTCTTCCTGGACAGAACGCCAGTCCAGCAGAGGCCGGTACCCATTTTACAGCTGGGACAATGTTGATAAAGTGTCTTCTGGACATGAACATATAGATTGATTTCTAATCCAACAAATCCGCAAATCTGATTGGTTAATCGCATGAGATTTCAGACTGTATAATAACGGAGTAACAGTGGCATTATACGAGGTCTGTTAGAAAAGTATCCAACCTTTTTATTTTTTTCAAAAACCATATGGATTTGAATCAAGTGATTGCATCAGCCACGTTGGAAATGATCTGGTTGTTTCAGTGGGGTTTGAGCCTGTCGATCGGCGCTCGGAGCGCGGCGCGCTCTCAGACGCTGTGGCCCGTCCTTAAAGCGGCAGTAACACTCCTTAATCTGTGTAATCCCCACAAAATCGTCCCTGAAAGCCATATTAATTTTCCAAACGGTGTCCACCTGGAGGTCTCTCACAGTTTCTGGAAAAAAATTGATGCAGCAAAGCTCCAGATCATTCAGACATTTATTCGCAATAAAAAACGACGAGTATTAATGTGGATTCTGATACAGAATAACTGTTTCACATTTGATGGATTTTCATGTTTGATGGATTACGCCACGCCCTGACCGCTGTTGGAGCAACGCTGCCTCATGGTAAGCCTCGCCGACCGAAACGACTACAGAAAAATAAATGGTGCAAACGATGGAATTGGATTAGAATGGGAATAACCCTGTTGTGACTGATGATTTGTGGACGTTCATGCTGTTATACAGTCGCAAATATCCGTTTTACGGGCTCCGCTAGCACGTGCCAGTAAAACCCCATTTTTAAAGCTCAATTTGTGACCGTATAACCAGCATGAACGTCCACAAATCATCAGACACAACAGGGTTATTCCCTAAATATATTTATTCATTTTCTGCCACTTATCAGATACAGGATCCAGTAGCAGCTGATGAAGCAGTTCAATCTACACTTCCCTGTCTTCTCTTTCCAAGGGATCCCAAGGTTTTTCCAAGACAGCTGGGAAATACAATCCCTCCAGCGTGTCCTGGATCTTCCCTAGGGCCTCCTCTCAGTTGGACACTTCAAAGACCTCCCTAGAGACATTATACCCACTAGATGCCAGAGCCACCTCAGCTGGCTCCTTTCATTATGAAGGAGCAGAGGCTCTACTCAGAGTCCCTCCCAGATATGGAGGCGTCTCACCCTGTCCATGAGTGTAAACCCAGATACTTGACAGCAGGACCTCGTTTCCACCATATCTGCAACCTTGGTCTTTTAGTCATTACCCAAGACTCATGACCATAGGCGACGATTGGCAAGTCGACTAGTAAATTGAAAGCTTCTTGTTCTGAAACACCTAATCACTCTTTGGCAACTGACTTGAAATGTCTCAGTGGATAGCAGCATCATCCTAAAACTATAAGGTAAGAGGCAAACTGTATAATCTGTCTTCGTAAAAGGTTTATTTACATTTAGAGAGGTAAACATGGGCATGTTTACTACCAGAGGGACCCTTCTCAGTGTTACCAGAAATTCCTAATGACATTTTCAACTGTTCAGTGGTGACAAAAAGCTGTTTACTCTGAGTGTCTATGATTGCCCCAGCCAATAACATTAATTAGCCAGTTTGCCCTCAGAGGTGTTTGCATTCTAAATCAATAACGCAGCAGTTAAACTCAGTTTTGTTCTGAGTAGAATAGCTAACCTCAAAACATCTAAAAGTAAAGCCTAGGTTGAAAAATGTCAGCATTCGCCTTTAATGCTGTTGGTGCACTTGTGCACTTTTTGGTGTGCTTGTTGTCCCCGCTGCCTGTGTGTGTTTGTGTGTGTGTGTGTGTGTGGCAACACATAACAGCACGATATCTTTGCAGAGGCATTCATTTCCACAGCCCTAATTAAGACACAAGCGTATGTCAGGTCAGATGTGATCAAATCCGCCGTCCGCGCTGCTCTGCGATTTGTTACCTCGCACATGCTGATTTCACATAAACCGACTCAGACATGTCAATTCTTTACCCTGTGTCACTTACCCGTGTTGTAAGTGAAGGTATGCTGACAGAACAGAATGCATTATCATTACCCCGCGTCCTCCAGCTCCATTATGTAAATACGCGGCTCCTCTGGCTCATCGTTTAATGCAAGCGTGTCTGTTTGCACGTGTAGCTTTGAGGTTCATTTTGTCTTGTCATTGTGGATTTGTCGTAAATCCACCTGCAGTACATTTGTCCGTGCTGCTGCGTGTGCATGTTTGTGTGTCGGTGCATGACTGTATCCTGCACACAAGGACATCTGGAACAATTACAGAGGACAGAGGAAGTCAACAACAACTAAAACTGTTGATGACTCCCATTAGAGACGTGTGGCATATGCCAAGTTACTGTATCTGATTACCCGCTCTAAAAAGCTCACTTAAACCTTCTCCCGTGTTGTTCTGTCCGCTTGATTTTGTGTTTTCATCCCGGAGACACACAACTCCCAGCGCTGCTGAGAATCCTGTTGTTCCCCTCACTGTGTCGCTCGTTCCATCTTGCCTTCTTTCTCTTCGCCTCAGTACAAAGACATTCTACGCAGCTGCAAGAGTTTTTAATGACGGCAGCTTTGGGTAAAAACGGCCGGACTCGGGGGACCGCTTGTTTGGAAATAATTATCTCTTACAGCTGGCACAGATAGCGGGCGAAAAAAAAAGAAATGAATAAAGAGGAGCAATGTGTGGTGCAGAAATTACAAGAAGGGAAGAAACAAGTGGAAGCTTCATCTGACTGCAGGCTGAGAAAAATATCTTTATTATTAATGTCCAGATTTTATAGCGATGGAATTTCATGTCCTTCAGTTCCAAAAGTTTTAAAAGGACAAGCTCATATTAAAACATGGCAATCAATCAAGTCTCTGAGTGCTGTATCCACATCTGAAGATTGCTTTTGATGATTGCATCTCATGCCCCCCCCATGCCCCCAAAAACAAATGACGGTGAATTAGGCAGTGACTAGTACACTAGAAATACGAGGTCTGTGATGAAAAAAGCGGTCCTTTTTATTTTTTTCCAAAAATAAATGGATTTGATTCATATGTTTTTACGTCAGACAAGCTTGAACCCTCGTGCGCATGCGTGAGTTTTTTCACGCGTGTCGGTGACGTCATTCGCCTGTGGGCAGGCCTTGAGTGAGGAGTGCTCCACCCCGCCCGTCGGAATCTCTTTGTCTGAATAGCCGCTGTGGACGGCGCGCGTTGCTTTATCAACATTTTTTCTGGACCTGTGAGGGATATCCGAGTGGACACTATTCGAGAAATTAAGCTGGTTTTCGGTGAAAAGTTTAACGGCTGATGAGAGATTACGGGGTGTTTCTGTCACTGTAAGGACTTCCCACGGAGCGGGACGTCGCGCAGCGCTTCCAGGCGCCGTCGTCGGCCTGTTTCGACCTGAAAACATTCTAATTTAAGGCTTAATTCACCCAGGACATCGTGAGAGAACAGAGAAGATTCAGAAGCGGCCGGCATGAGGACTTTATGCGGACATTCCACTGTTTAAGGACATTTTGTAATGAAAGACGTGCGAAAAATTCGCCGAGTTGTTTCCGTGATGACTCGGCGAATCTGTGTGCGCCGCGACAGAAAAAACACCTCCGTGTTGAAAACCATTTGTAAAATTCAGGTGGCTTTTGATGGCTTTCAACAAGTGAGTAACTGAGAAATTGTTTAACAGCTTGGGCATGTTCCAACTTACCCATTAAGGTTTCCAACGGAGGTGTTTTTCCTGTCGCGACCCCCCGCGGTCGGGTCCGGCCCGACATGCGACTCTGCCCGCACGTTCTTTCATTACAAAATGTCCGTTAACAATGGAATGTCCAAATAAACTCCTCATGCCGACTTCTTCTGAAAGTTTTCTGTTCTCTGACGACTTCCTGGGTCAACAGAGCCTGAAATGTGGAAGTTTTCAACTTGAAATGGCGAGACGCTGCTGCCTCGAAGCGCAGATCGCCGTCAGGTGCCGTGGGCCGTCCTTACGGCGACACTACAGACCAAAATCTCTCATCAGCCATTAAAATTTTTACCGAAAACCAGCTGAATTTATCGAATGGTGTCCACTCAGTTGTGCCTTACAGTTTTTATCAAACAAAGCAGCAGTCTCTGAGCCATTCCTAAACAATGAAAAAACGACGAGAGGGTGGGCCACTCCTCATTCAAAGACTGCTCACAGGCGAATAACATAACCGACAGGCGTGAAAAAACTCTCGCATGCCCACGAGGGTTTAAGCATGTCTGATGTTATCACACGTGATTCAAATCCATATGGTTTTTGAAAAAAATAATAAGGTCCGTTACTTTTATCACAGACCTCGTAGCAACACAATAATGCCAGCAACCTTCTTTGTAATTGTTGGTGCAACAATGTCTGAAGAAAAATGGCAGGTCTAGTACTTTTACATCCCACGAATAGTGCAGCAGTTAACTGAAACAATCGTGCAAATGGTGATACAAGCACCAACATTGGCACAAATACACCTTGGATATTACTGTTTTGAAAAAAATCAACTGGCCAGTTGAATTTTCAATAGGCAGCCAGATAGGGGTCAACTGAAGAATTACACAGGAGTCAAAATTAAAAATGCTCATATCATTTTGAAAACTACACCACATTACTTGTCTGATCGTAAAGATTCCAAAAAGGTATAGTTTGGACTATCTATGACTGAATGATCAGGAGTTATGGGGTAGAAACAGCAGAAATGGTGACAAAGGTCAGTTTCAGTTTGTACAGGGGTCAAAAGTTAAAGTTCCTTCAATTTTGGTAAAAAGTGATGCAAATTATTGGTTGAGCTAATAGGATTAATTAATGGAATAGTTTTGATTGTGTTGGATGTTTGGTCTCCAAAGTAAAGGTCAAACAAGGTCAACATCCATTGGATTATATGACATGACACATATGTTACCTTGTAACATGATAACTAAGCATGAAACATGGCCAAACTATTCCTTTTTAAAACTCTGTTACCTCAAATAATAATTTGATTTTTTTTTTTTACCAAAATTGAAGCAACTTTAACTTTTCACCCCTGTACAAACTGACACTGACCTTTGTTACCATTTTTGCTTTTTTTGTCCCATAACTCCTGATCATTCAGTCACAGATAGTCCAAACTATACCTTTTTGGAATCTTCACAATCAGACAAATAATGTGGTGTAGTTTTCAAAATGATTTGAGCATTTTTAATTTTGACCCCTGTGTAATTCTTCAATTGACCCCTACCTGGCTGCCTATTGAAAATTCAAGTGGCCATTTGGTTTGTTCAAAAGAGTAATGTCTAAGGAGTATTTGTGCCAATTTTGGTGCTTGTATCACCATTTGCATGATTTTGCTCTAAATATTCTCTTAGCCGCTGCACTAAAGAAGGACAAGGGTTCAAAGTCCACTCCCTGCATCTAATTCTTTGTGCATCTAGACTTGCCTCAGAAACACCATGCAGAGCTGCTGTGGAAATCCAAAAGAAATTAGGATGCTAGTTTATAATCAACCCTGCAACATGCTCAAATGAAATAAAACCAATATTATTCCATTTTAAAGTACAGAAAATGTACTTCCTTTTGAACAGTTTGTGGAAAAATGGATTTCTGCCATATTTGCTGTTTTAACATTTCCCATAATCCCCCTGGCTGCCCCCTGCGCTTCCCAGAATGCACCTTGAAAACAATGGCTAGCGAGGATGTGAATGACGTCAATTCAGCGAGTTCACGAGCGATTATGATAATGACACGTTCTGCCAAGTTGAGAGGGTTATCTAGAGGAGGTGTGGCACCTGTGATGAACTTCTGCTGTGCCCCGATGTTGTCTTGCTGTCCATACTTCATGAGGTTTGTTTACATTGTGCCCTAAACCATAACTCTGCTGAAACCGACCTCTCGCGTAAGTCACAGACAGCGACACGGCAAGAGATTCACAACTGCGAAACATACGTTGGTATGATTTGCAACAATCTGAATTAAAGAAGTGGGGATTAATTAGAAATCAAGCAGCAGCATGTGGCACGCTTCCTGTTAGCACATTTTACCCTGCTGACTTTAGTGTGTGTGTGTGTGTGTGTGTGTGTGTGTGTGTGTGTGTGTGTGTGTGTGTGTGTGTGTGTGTGTGTGTGTGTGTGTGTGTGTGTGTGTGTGTGTGTGTGTGTGTGTGTGTGTGTGTGTGTGCACGCTACATTAACTTTATCTATCGTGTGTTATTGCCCAGTACAAATACACCCGCAGCGCGTTGCATCGGCCCCCTGCTGCTGCTGCTGCTTCAACACACACACCTATGTAAACGTGAACACGCTGATGCAACCGCGTGCCAATATCAACACACGCTCCACCCATTTTGCCTCCTCCCTCTTCCCTCCCTTCATTTTCTCTTTCATCTCTCCTTCCATCTCGTCTTTCAGCACCGTTAGAATGCTGACGAAGCCAATAAAGAGCCTCCGGGGTGAGGCGGGGTCAACGCCGACATTTCATCTTTAGACAAAGGCGCCTTCAAACGCGCGGCATTGAGCAGAGGTCAGAGGGGAAGAACGGGAAGGGCCGCAAGCCAAGGGAAGACAGGGAAGAGCAGATGAAGGGGAGAAAAGAGAAAAAAGAGAGAGATGATATTAAAAAAAGCCAAGAATGAGAATGATTTGGGATCAGAGGCACAAGACGAGAACAGGTGAATAAGAAGATGACAAAAAACAACTACCTTTGTACACAAGTCTCTCTCCTTCTCTCTCTCTCTCTCCCTTTCGATCTCTCCGCCACAAATTTACGATAGCCGCGACCATGTGCCTCAGAGGCTCCTATATAAATCTAACTCATCACAGTTAAACCCAAGGGTACATCAAGGATAACGCTGTCCACGCACGGCAAACAAATCCCCCACCTGACATTCAGTCCCAAGATCTTATTCTTCTCAAATCCACTTTGTCAGATCATGAAGGTAATGTGGTTTATTCCCAGCGCCACATCTGTTTGAAATAATCTCCTTTAGAAATGTATCAGTGTCTTGAAATAACATAATGGGTGGGTTTCTATTACCCCCCAAATTACGCAATTTGTGAAATGAACGTAAAGTTCAACCAGCTCCTAGAGTATTTAGAATAATCCAGGGGTCCCTGTATTGATGTAGTCCTTCCTATTAGTTATAAAATCAATTTTCAAATCAATTTAAACCCCTACAACTCGGCCTGTGATCTACACACTTTGTTTAAAAAACAGTAATACTACCGTCTTTTAGTGCTAAATCAAATTTCATCCTTATCTGGCAGGAAATTCTCCTAGAGAAACAACTAAATAAAAAAAAATGGTGTAACCCTGGAAAAAGAGTGACAGAACGCTCTTTGAGAGACAAGAACACAGAGGTACCAAGGTTATTTAGTCTTAGCAAAGGAGCTAGATCAGACCAAGGAGGGAAGACAAAGTGGATTATGGGAACAGGAAAGATCAGTAGGTCTGATAAGCTTGTTGCCCTCTCCCTCAGAGCTGTATGTCCTCCACCACAGCTGCAAAATAACAAAGACAGGCCAGGGGTACTACCTTCAAATACCAGGCATTTTATCACAAAGAATTATCGAGTCATCTGCATACATGCACACATTGCTGACTCACACAAATATGCAATTGCAGATGCACATCCAGGCCACATGGATACACAATCATGCGCCTGCACGTCAACATAGTTAATCATGTCTCTGTGTTTGCAAAAGCACCTAAGGTCTCAGATTTAATCAAACCTCCTCCAGTTACATTGTCCCAATCCAGAGAGATTCTATCTCAAGTGCATGCATGCATGTTTTTCCCTGGAACAACTGAATGCTGGGACAAGCGCACCTGTAATTCAATTTGCCAACACAATTCACATAACTGCAAACACATGCACAACCACAGGTCTCACTCTCTGCTTCTTTCTGTCCTCCCATTCTTACCACCCCTACTCCCCTCGCCATGCAACGCTTACTTAAATTAGGCCCTCTAATAGAGAAGGAAGGGGAACACTGCCACACACGTGAAGGTGGATTACATTCTAAGCAATTAACCAGCTTTTGGAAGAAGAAGCTCCCACGGGGAACACCTCATCCCATCTAATGCAATTTCTCAGATGTTCATGCTGTAAATAAATAAATAAACTCCCCTCTATATGCTGTAATTAGTTTAGAATGGCAAAAATGGAATTACAACTGAACTGCAGGCATCGCGGAGACATTTGCATTGAGATGATGAAAAAAAGATGGAAGGTTTCTGTGAAATTTCACGTGCACAAGCGTATGATGATATAGGGATCAAGCTGTACACAAAAGGGTGAGATCTAATTGAGGAACTCAGCAATGATTGGCTACATCGCTCAAAGCAGCTGCACAATTACTGCTGATGGTATACGGTTAAACTGCACCAGAATGACTGCAATAACCTTTAAACAGTGCGCTTAATGGTATTTGTACACAACACGACTAAACATTTGCAGTTGGCTTCTGTTGTTCGGAAGGGGTGTAAATCTATACAATGTGTTGATGTCTACGTTAACTGAGAGTTTTCTGTCTTCATTAGGTCTGTATCAAACTGCACAATTACGGTTCTATTGCCTGGATAAATAGTCGTCGCGCATGTACCTGTACCCTGAAAATCAAACTATAATTGGTGCAATGATTGTCTGTTTGTTACCCTCCCAAATCCCATGGCTGGTTTCCACCAAACGTGGAATTTGGATGAAGACTGACCCCATAATTGCCCTTAAAGGATTTGTTTTGGTCATTGGGCCAAAGGTCAAAATTTTTAATTTGTTTTATTTTATTTTATTTTTTTCATCACTCTGATGCCAGCTAAACTTGGCACACATATGTAGCTGGGTTTTGAAATTACCAAGATGAGATCAGACTGACCAAAGGCCATGAACGGGGTCAAGGTCATTGGGCCAAAGGTCAAAATTTTTAATTTGTTTTATTTTATTTTATTTTTTTCATCACTCTGATGCCAGCTAAACTTGGCACACATATGTAGCTGGGTTTTGAAATTACCAAGATGAGATCAGACTGACCAAAGGCCATGAACGGGGTCAAGGTCATTGGGGTCAAAGGTCAAAATTAAAATTTACTACTGGGATTTACATCAAAATTGGCACACATATGAACGTGGGTTCTGGAATTGCCCAGGCGAGATGTAATTTACCCAATCACTGCGGTCAAGGTCAATGGGGACAAAGATCCAAATTTCAAATTTTTTCACTCCAGTTTGCACCAAACTTGGCAGGTGCATTCTGGAATTACTCAGGGGCTTTAAATTATTCACTCATTCATTTCTCCCACTTATCTGGCTCCGAGTCACAGTGGCAGCAGACCAAGCAGCTCATCCTGCACTTCCCTATCTTTGGCCAAGTCCAATTTCAATTTTCAGTTTATTTTCATAGCACCTAATCACAACAAAGTTGCCTCAAGGCGCTTCACACAAGTAAGGTCTAACCTTACCAACCCCAGAGCAAGCACACAGGTAGCAGTGGTAAGGAAAAGTAGTCAATGGTCAGTGGTCCTTTAACGCTTCCTGGCATTCCCAAGCCAGTTGGAAAGATTAGTCCCTCCAGCGTGTCCTGGGTGTTCTCTGGGGTCTCCTCCCAGTTGGACATGCCTGGAATACCTCCCTAGGGAAACGGCCAGGGGCCATCCTCACCAGATGCTTGAACCACCTCAAATGGCTCTTTTTGATGGCAGAGAAGCAGCTGCTCTACTCTGACTCCCTCTTAAAGTCCTCCTGCAGTCCCTCTGAAAGTCAGCCTTCTCACCCAGTGCATGAGTGTAAGCCCAGATACCAGTTTGGAGCGGGCTACACTTCAAATTAGTCAAAGGTCAGTCCTTGGGGCCAAGGTCATATCTGTTTATTGACCTCCTCCCAGGTCTTTTTGCTGACTCCTACCAAGCTTATTATATTACTAAAGGTTGACCCCAGAAATTGCACTTAAAGAAATGTGGTCAGCCACAGGTCAGCCATTATGGGAGAAGGTCAAGGACACTGGGTCAAGTGTTCGATTACTATAGCCCTTACTGTCTTCAGTTCATAAATTGTGGATTAGCTTTTTATTGTAAAATGTTTTTAGGCACATTTAATCTTTGCCCAGTTCTGTAAATCTGGAAAGAGTGACTGAAATCTATTCATTTGTGCACTAGACAGACATTACTGTTATATTGATTGACAAATTATGATTTTGTTTTGTATTTAAAAAAAAAAAATTGCAGTCATAAAACCACTTTTGAAAAAGTCCAACCTGGATGCATCTGTATTAAATAATTATAGACCAATATCAAATCTTCCATTCTTAGGAAATTATTGAAAAAGCAGTTTTCCAGCAAATTCATTACTTTATGACACAGAATAATATATTTAATGTATTTCAATCTGGATTTCGACCTAACCATAATACAGAGACGGTACTTATCAAAGTTCTCAACAACATTCACCTAAATAATGATGCGTCCAAAATCACTGTTTTGGTTTTGTTAGACCTCAGCGCAGCCTTTGATACTGTAGATCATAGCATATTGCTTGACAGATTAGAAAAGTGGGTAGGACTCACTGGTACTGTTTTAAATTGGTTCAAATCCTACCTTCAATACAGGGAGTATTATGTCTCAATTGGTGATTATAAATCAGATAAAACAAGGATAACATGTGGGGTTCCTCAAGGGTCCATTCTTGGGCCCCTTTTGTTTAATGTCTAAATGTTGCCCATAGCTAAAATTAAGGAACATTACAATAATTTGTATCATACATATGCAGATGATACTCAACTTTATATTTCAGTATCATCCCAAGACCTAAGTCCCCTACAATCATTAAATGAATGTATAAGTCATATCAATGAGTGGATGTGTCAGAACTTTCTTCAGCTTAATTCAAATAAGACTGAAGTGATAGTCTTCGGCCCCAAAAATGAAAGGTCAAAGGTTATGACTTACCTTGACTCTATCTCACTAACTGCCACAAACCAAGTCAGAAATCTCGG